>NC_053390.1:309297465-309597465 GCF_905171765.1 Bufo bufo | reverse complement strand
CATCTACAGAAGTCGCTCCATTCAATTTTTAAAAAATTTTTAGTGTATGCAAATGCCATAACTTTCTGCTGTTTGATTATTTACTTTTTTTTTTTTATGATACATATGTAACTTTTAACATTTGTATTTAAGTACTTTTTTGTTTTTATTTTATTTTTTCAATGTAAAAAAAAAAGTTAAGTCAAAAATGTCAGGAACAAGATGCAGTGTGGGCTAGTTGAATCTTTATATATTTTTTTTTTTTTACACTTTATACAAGACCTTTGGATAGCATTATGACATTACGTTTTCTATTGCTAATTTCCCTTGTACTGACATATTAGTCTCAGTTACAGGGCTTATACAGACCCCAGAGGTTTTACAAGGCTTTTGAGCCTAACTTCAGTGCTGATCTGGGTGTGCTAAAGCCGAGCAGTTTTTGCAGTCTCCCAGCACCCGAAAAGGACGCAGCATTATTACTTTCTGATCATGGAGCACTTTCTATAAAGTGATGGGGAAAGCAGGGATGGTAAAAAAAAAAAAAAAAAAAAAGCATCTCTACCTTCTTTATGGGGTGCTCTGCTGTCACTGACAGACGCAGCATGCAGCTGCTAACTCTGCAAGGACGTTTAGAAACATGGAGTTGAATGCGGACGGCCTGGACATATATGAACTGATTAGTACACAACTGGTTAAGCCAGTGTCTCGTATTGATTCTAAAGGAAGGGTAACTATATAGAAACAATTATTTTACGTTAAAAAGAAAACTGCAGCAAAACACTGAGAGCACTTCAAGACTCCCCTGAACACTAAAGACCTGCATCCGTTGCGAATAGTGTTGAGCGAACTTCTGTTTTAAGTTCGGCGTCTAAAGTTCGGCTTCCGGTTAGCGGAGAATCCCGATATGGATTCCGAATTCCGTTGTGGTCCGTGGTAGCGGAATCAATAATGGCCGATTATTGATTCCGCTACCACGGACCACAACGGAATTCGGAATCCATATCGGGATTCTCCGCTAACCGGAAGCCGAACTTTAGACGCCGAACTTAAAACAGAAGTTCGCTCAACACTAGTTGCGAACAGTTACATACCGTCATGCCTCCGTCCATTGGACAATATCAGTAGACTCGGTCATGCATAAATCTGTAGTAGGATGTGAGTTTTTTTTCTGTTATACCAGATGTGCTCCAAACAACATGTGCGCACAGCTTGCCATTAATCTAATGGGAACAGCCCAAAAAAGATCATTGAGGCGCAAGGTAGGCTTTCTGGACCATTGGCTTCTTTTCCTTCCTTTCATTACTGGAGTTTGTAGTTACACCTGATCCAAGCACCCTCAAGGTAAAAAGCCGGAATCTCTGACTGGAAAATATGGACACAATTTTGCAAATGTTTTTTATCAATGTGTTTGTAAATGTCAGTATATTCTTCTCTAAGGCTAAAAATATACATAGGTTTTGCGGAGGTTTTGAACACTTTTGGTTTTTTAATGTGATTTTTGCTAAATAAAAATTGCCAGCTTCAGATGTCAGAAGAAAGTCTATGGGAAATATGAAATGCAGGACAGAAGTGCAAGTTTTATTTAGTTTTTAAATACAGCATGAAAAGTAAAAACACTATAAAAACCGCTTGTGTTATTGGGGGAAAAAAAACTGGCAGTTCCTGATTTATTTTTTTTTAGTGCTCAAATAAAAAAGCCAGACCAAAGTTGTGTGTAGGGGCCATTGAGTATAAACCCTAATCTGTCAACTGAGTCCTCATACCCTCCACCTGAGGCATGCTACTGTAAAAGCACATTTACTCTCTAATCTGTTCATTGTTTTTAAGATTATGAAGGATGATTTTTAGGACGAAGAGGGCATAGTGTCCCTCAAGTCCCATCAATCTGTGCCCAGAGTGAGCTACATTTCTAAAGTACCATGCATCTTCTTTAAGAACCCAGTCTATTTGTCAATTCAGTATTAGGGACAGTCCTGAAATACAACCTGTTTAAGGTGTTCGGAATTCCATAAGTGCCGTAGACTACTCCTCAACAAGTACAAGGCATTTTTTTTATTCTAAGACTTTCAAACTGTCCTATAGGGGAATGCATTGTCTATTATTCATATCCGACAAAAACATTAAAATTCAGTCAGTAAACCTGTATTCTCAGCCCTGTGAATACTGTCTTCCTTTTGTGATTTCTATTCCTCCATATGGTTCGGTCTGCTCCAGTCGAATAACTTGTTGTGTACAGAGCACTGGTAAAACAAATGGCATATGTTACTCTTTTTGTTGATATTGATGTGTTTCTTAAATGACTTATTGTTTAAATGCCTTATCACCTATTTACTCCCTTCCTTACCAGGCAAATTTTTCAGTTTAAGTAAGGGGCCTGTCTTAACGGCAAATAATGACAGTATTTTCTGCTTTATAAGATGCACTTTTACCCCCCAAAAGTTGGGGGGAAATGGCAATGCGTCTTATAGAGCAAATACTAGTAGGCACTTCTATTATGGAAGAGTTTACTAGTATGCAGGAGTAGCAGGTAGTGAAGTGTACTCACCTCTCCCTGATCTTCTCCTGGCACTATGCTGAACTGTCCTGACTTCATACAGCATCAGGACATAGTGCACACACTATGACCTAACGCTGCATGCAGTCAGGTCACGTGCATTACTGTCCCAGAGAAGATCAGGTAGACCACTTGAAAATTAAATTTGGAAATGTTACAAAACAATTCAACAAAACATTTGTAAATTTTTTATTTTTTAAAGCAAAAAGTGTGAATGTTTGTATATTTTACACACAAAGTCAGCTATACTATTGCTAAAACTAATATTTTTTTGTTTTTAATAAATGAAAGGAGGGGAAATGTGTGTGGAAGTAGTCTGCTATACTTTTGCTAAAACTAGTAACTTTAGCTATAACTTTTTAATTCAATTTTCTTTATTTTACTTTGTTTATTTTTTTATTTTTTTTTAACTTTATGTAGTCAGGGCAGGAAGGAGTTAATTTAGACTGCAGACTCGCAGTTAATTTTACAGCCAGCAGAGGGCGCTCTCACAAGAAGGGCTCTACTCTGCTGGCTTTTACACTTTAAGGAATTATTATAGTACCCTGCAATAACTATGCCACATAGAAACACAGCTTCTGCTGGTCTCAGGGGGGGAAAAAAAAACATCTTTTCAGTTTTCACACTGGCCGGCCACTTTGCCTAATGATATGTTGAGACTTCCTGTTCTGTAAAGACCACTTTTCAGGTAGGATTACAATTAGGCATGAGCGAATCGACTTCGGATGAAACATCCGAAGTCGATTCGCATAAAACTTTGTTCTAATACTGTACGAAGCAGGAGCTCCGTACAGTACTAGAATGTATTGGCTCCAATGAGCCGAAGTTATTGCTTCGCAAAGGCTCGCAAGACTTAGCGCAATAACTTGATAAATTAATTTCTGCTGTAAAAAAAAAATTCCCGAACTCGAGTTAGGTACCACTTTGAACCGAACCAGAGTTCGGGAAATGGTTTTTTACAGTACAAATTAATTTATGAAGTTATAGCGCGAAGTCTCGCAAGACTTTGCCTCATCGGAGCCAATGCATTCTAGTACTGTACGGAGCTCATGCTTCTTACAGTATTAGAACAAAGTTTTATGCGAATCAACTTTGGATGTTTCATCCGAAGTCGATTCGCTCATCCCTAATTACAATAACAAGTAACACCTGTATACATCTAGCACAAGATCCACCATTCACAAAAGGTTATGGTCCTAAATTATCTATTCCCTCCTGACCTTTGCACAGGTCACAGAGAATGTCTAGAAAACTGTGCCATAGAGGTCCCCTTCATCCCATTTAGTCTCTTGCCGATGTGGCTGCTGTTATATCTCTAAAAAGGAAGTATAGACATATTATTAGGCCTAGTGGCAAGTGAGGAAACTGTCTGACTTTAGGATTTTTTTTATACAGTAACATAAAAAATCTAAATAAAAAAATAAAAAAAAATGTTTTATATAAAAATGAGATTTTTGTATAACTTACCAGTAAAATCTCTTTCTCGCTCTTTCCTTGGGGGACACAGAAGACCTTGGGTATAGCTCATCTCCATAGGAGGCGTGACACTAAGTGAAAACTGTTAAGCCCCTCCTCCACAGCTATACCCTCAGCCTGGAGAGAGAGACTGCCAGTTGCGTGTCCAAGTAGTGAGAAAAGGCAAAGTCCAACAAGGAACCAACAAGCCAACTACCCAACGGATAACAAAAACTCGGAAACCGTGCAGAGAAAACAATGAATGGGTGGGTGCTGTGTCCCCCAAGGAAAGAGCGAGAAAGAGATTTTACTGGTAAGTTATACAAAAATCTCGTTTTCTCGCCCAGTTTCCTTGGGGGACACAGAAGACCTTGGGACGTTCAAAAGCAGCCCAAAAGGGGAGGGACCACAGCTCCAAGGTGAAGCACCCGAAAGGCATCAATGAACCGCCGCCTGCAGACCCAGGCGGGCCAAGGCAGCATCTGCCAAAGCCAGAGTATGCACCCTGTAGAACTCAGTAAGGCGTGCAAGGTAGACCTGTGGCCGCCTTGCCCAAATGCATGGCCGAAACCCAATGCCTCCGGCCCAGGAGGCACCGACCGCTCTGGTGAAATGAACGGTGACACCAAAGGCAGAATCCTGCCCTTGGTGCGGTAACCTCAGCAATAGCCAATCTGATAAAGCGGAGGAAAAACCACCCTGGAGTCCGTCAACCCTATGCACGGACCTTCTGGAAACCCAAGAGGCCGAACGTCGACAAGAGTCAGAGATCTCCAAGTAAAAACGGCAAGGCCCAAACAACGTCCAAATCGGTGAAGTGTTGAAGCGAAAGGCAAACACCACCTTCAGAAGGAAGGAAGGAAGAAACGGGATGTAGAACAGCCCTGTCCTGGGAAAAGACAGAAGGCTCGGAACAAAAAGGGGCCATTCAGGCACCCGTCAGAGACACGACTGATACGGAAACACAACCGTACAGGACAGAAGGGGTAGAGAGAACTTCTGTAACGGCTCCAAGGACAAGATTGGAGCGCCGAGAGCTCAGTATGTAGTCCCCAGGGCGGTACCGAAGGACAGTACAGAGGAACCAAAGAGCCACTCCAAGGAAGAAGGTCTTGATAGGCCCAGAGGGCCGGGGAACGCTGGAAGAGGAAGAACAGCGCCGACACTTGACACCTCAAGTAAAGGAGTCCCAGGTCCAGGCCGGACTGGAAAAAAAGACAGAACCATGGGGAGAGAAATTCAGAGTGGGGAATGCACAGCTTCCCACAGAACCCCAGACAAAAACCCTAAGTCTTACGACAGATCCTGGACGAAACACAGCCAGGAGTGGACAGTAGCGAACCCGCTGGAGTCGCCTGGCAAGCGGGCGAAAACCCAATGTGATCAGGCGCAGACCAGTAACACGGGCAGAAGGGTCGACAAAAACTGGTCCCGTCGGCCCTCGAGCAACGTTGTCCCGTATCCACCCGAGTGGGGGAGCAGAAGGACAGACGAAAAGGAACCAAAGGATCCGCCAGATGCCAGGACAAGACAGGCTAAAGTCCATGCTGATGTAGCCACGTTGTACAGTCCCGGTGTGGGAGATCAAAGGACAATCTGGACCGAAAGGTAGTCCCCCCAAGTTACCGAGAAGGTAAGTCTACAGCAGGACCATTGTCTTAGAATGGAAAACGCAATCTGCACTCAGCGGGAGGACAGAACGCGGTAGACTCGGTAAATAGGCACACAGCTAATACAGCCAGTGTGAACAAGGGAGACAGTACGAGGCCAAAAGGAACACCGGAACCATCCACATGAACAACCATGCTCTCCCCAGAGGGGAGGACAGTGAAAGAACAGCCTCTGAAGTCTGGCGGGGCAGAAGCCACATCGGAGTGATCTGTACCGAGCAGGAGCCAAACAGAGCCGGCGAGATATGGTAGTCGAGACAGAGGCCGGCATAACACCCTCCAACCGAAAGGAGGAGGAGTGTGCAACAGGGAAGCCATAGGACAGCTCAAAAGCAGAACCCCGCTACACTGTGAGACGCCCGGTTCACCGCATCGCAGAAGGCGAATACCCTGAAGAACCCAAGGCGGAGGTCCTCCGGACCTGGGTAATCGAGCACCCAAGAGAAGTTGAGTGACCTTCCCGAGAAGAGCGGCCCGAACCTGGTAGCAGATCAGACTGAAGCGTAGAGGCGCCAAGAGGAAGGACTCATACCACACTGCATCCGAAGAGGAGGAAATTGCAGCAGGCAAGGGAACCGCAGTCCTGCCAGAGCCAACGAAGAATTCGAGGGGCGCTGCAGACAACAGCACTCTTGACCATGTGACCACTAGTGCAGGGAAGCAATGCCGCGGAAGGACGAATGGGCACGCATCTAGGACCCACGAACACTCCCTGGGATGAAAGGCCAACTAAATGAATGAGTACCACCCAGCTCGGTGCAGCAGAGAGCAATAGAGCCTGTCCGGGTCAGGTGGACAGAATGAACTCCTTAGAGTGCAAGGCTTGCGGCAAGCATCGAATCCCAAGAAAAACAAAAGTATGCCGCAGGAAGCAGGTGAGGCATACGTACGAGCAGCCCCGTAAGCAGTGAGAAGGCCAACCCACCTACAGGAGGAGAAGGCATACACGGCCCAAACAACGCACAAGAACGTCCGCTCACTGCAAAAAGGTTACTCGGCGAAAAAGGGGGCTCGCCACAGAGTGCCACAGCATGTACGGAATTGCAAAGTGCAACTTGAAAGGGAGTTATGCACAAGCCTAGTATAGCATGCGATGGAACGCAAGCAGTCCGCCCCGAAAGGGGGAAATTGTACCTGGCAAACTGCAGTCGGCAAGAGTGATGCCTAAGGCCGTACCTACTTCAGAGAAGCAGGACATACCCTATAATCCAGCAGGAACGCAGGAGGTCCACCTAGTGAAAGGGGAACATGCACAGGGTTATCCTAGCATTAAGTGAGTGTGCAATAATACACCCAACACTGAACTCAGCGAGAGTGCAACTACTCTGCCAATGAAGGGGGACATGTACAAGTCCAGCACAGCCATACAAGGACAGCCGTGAATCTCATGAGCGTGCCAAATTCTGCCCATGGAATGAGGGGTGGTCACGCACAAGGCCAGCACCGTATCCAATGGAAGTGCAAGCGTTCCACCCATGTTAGAGGGCCATTCTCATGGCCAGCAATGTATCCGGTGAGAGTGTAGCATGCCGCCCAGGGGGGTAATGCACATAGCCAGCATCTCATCCAGGGAGAGTGCGAGCACCCCGCCATGTATGGGAGTCATACACATGGCCAGCAACGTACCGGCGAGAGACAAACACAGTCAGTGAGAATGTGTGTATGTCGCCTGAGGAAGGAAGGCATGCCCCTGGTTGGCAGCGAATCCAGCGAGAGTGCGTACACCGCCCACGGAAGAGGGGTCATGCATATGGCCGACAGCGGATCCAGCGAGAGTGCAAGCACCCTGCCATGTATGGGGTACATGCACATGGCCAGCAACGTACCTGCGAGAAAACAACCACAGACAGAGGGATGTATGTATGCTGCCTGAGGGAATGAGGCATATCCAAGGCCGGCAGCGAATCCAATGAGAGTGCAGCATACCGCCTATGAAAGGGGGTCATGCCTATGGCCGGCAGCGAAACCAGTGAGAGTGCAGCATAGTAACATAAGTACATCATAGCACATCAGTGAGAGTGCAGCATTCCGCCTATGGAAGGGGGTCGTGCACATAGCCAGTACCGTATCCGGTGAGAGTGCAGTATTCCGCCTAAAAAGGGGGTCATGCACATGATCGGCAACAGATCCAGTAAGAGTGCAGCGTTCCGCCTAGAGAAGGGGGTCACGCACATGGCCGGCAGCGAATCCAGTGAGTGCTGCGTTCCGCCCATGGAAGGGGGGTCACGCACATGGCCGGCAGCAAATCCAGAGAGAGTGCAGCGTTCCGCCTATGGAAGGGGGACGTGCACATGGCCAGCACCGTATCCGGTGAAGGTGCAGTATTCCGCCTAAGAAGGGGGTCATGCACATGGTCAGCTGGCAGCCAGGGAGAGTGCAGTATCCCGCCTAGGGGGGGGGGGGGGGGGGGATGCACATGGGAGGCACCATAACTGGAGAGATGATGAATGCTGCCTACGGAAGGGCCGCATGCACTTGGCCAACGCCGTATCCTGGAAGAGAGCAAGAAAGTAGTCTTGCCTCCTTGGACACTAAGCAAAAACTGGCAGTCTCTCTCTCCAGGCTGAGGGTATAGCTGTGGAGGAGGGGCTTAACAGTTTTCACTTAGTGTCACGCCTCCTATGGTGATGAGCTATACCCAAGGTCTTCTGTGTCCCCCAAGGAAACTGGGCGAGAAAACCTGATATAAACAATAGATAATTTTCTGATGACACAGTCCCTTTATTGGTATTATAAGACAAAAGAAATGGATATGCCAGGTAACCATTCCCACCCACCATTAAAGGCTGAGATCAAGGGCGGAGGGAAACAAACCACAGGACATGTCATCTGAATCACTACAAAGACTATGACAGATAATGCTAGAATGTTTACTTCCATATACATCCATAATTGCCTTTTATAACACTCACCAAGACAGCTGAAAAAGAATCTGGAGACCAACAAACGAGGGAGAGAATGAGGGGTAAGGCCGAGGAACTCCGAATACCCAGCTCTGTCAATCTCTGAGTGCAACTTCCTAATGAGATGGCATCAGACACATTAACACAGCTTGAATCATGGTATGGAACTAGGAAAGAGGCAGCTTAAATGTTTGACACCTTTGCAAATCACTTTGTAATACTTCTTCGATTTCAGGTAGCTCCACAATATGTTCTGGCATCTCAGAGACCATTGGTAGAAATCGGTCTTCCTGACCAGGGGGCGATCTGCCAGGCAGCAGCACAGAAGACAAAGGAGGGTTATAATGGCTCATTTTTGTTAAAAGACATTTGGAGATGACAAACTGACAGCGAATTAAAAAACATGGAATATGGTTCACATATGATACAGTGACCACAACAAATACAATGAATGGGTTCACTTATGATGCAGGTGGCAGTGGGATAATTGGGTCGTTTTCTCAGGGTTAGGCCTCATGCACACGACCGCTGTGTTCCGTTCCGCAAAATGGGGTTCCGTTGTTCCGTGATCCGTTTCCATTTTGTTTCCGTGTGTCTTCCTTTATTTTTGGAGGATCACCAGACATGAAGGAAAGTAAAAAAAAAAGTCTAAGTCAAGTTTGCCATGCAAATGATAGGAGAAAAAAACGGACACGCGGATGACAATCTTGTGTGCCTCCACGTTTTTTTACGGTCCCATTGACTTGAATGGGTCCGCGAACCGTTTTCCATGAAAAAAATAGGACAGGGTTTATTTTTTTTGACGGACTGGAATCACGGACGCGGATGACAAACGGTGCATTAGCAGAGTTTTCAACGGACCCATAGAAAGTCAATGGGTCCGCAGAAAAACGGAGCAACGGACACTGAATAAAACAACGGTCGTTTGCATGAGGCCTTAATTGGAGTCTTAAACAGGATCTATTCACTGTCCTGACAGGTATGCTTTACTAAATCTATTCCTCATGAAACTATGATGCTGAAGCATCTTTTGTTATGTGTTGTGTTGTTCCCGTTATTCCTCCTAGAAATGTATGAATAAAATTACAGCTGGGCATTACCATTCCCGATGTCCCTTCATAGTATAAGGCCTTATTCACATGTCCATGTCGAAACCTGTGATAAGGTGGTCCGTGAATTATCCATGAAGAATCTGTGTTTAGTTTGTGTGTCCGTTTTTTGCTCCTTATGTGTCATCAGTGTTCCACGGACACTGCACACCAGAAAATTCATTTTCAGAGCATCTCTTCTTAATGGTCCGTGTTGTGTTTTACATACTCATAGACTATGATGGGTGTGATGGATCCGTAAAGAAGGAGAAAACAGAGCGGGATTCCGTGTTAGTACCACGGACTGTGCTGAAATACTCGTGTGAACGGTACAATGCAGAGTTATAAGAAAGGTTGCTCCAGAATTTTTATTTTATGGGTAATTCATGTATTTACTAAAATAGACATGTCAGAAGCTGATGGGTTCTCCAAGTGCTTTTCTAGCATAGTCTTAAGGCAAACAACATACTGGATGACTTAAACCATGTTGTATATTTGATTAGACTAAGAAGTTGTGTGCTATGTCTGCCAGAGCGTGACTATTATGTAAACTGACAGTATATGTACAGTGCTTCCCAACCTTCTTTCCTCAGGAGTCAAAAAAATGGGTCGAGACCGATCCTCCTCAGAAACTTCCAGAGAGAATTCTATAGAGGAAAAAAAATAGCATTTGAACCACATGGTAACTAGAATGTGTAGTAACACAATCTTCTATTATGGTAGGTTCAACAGCCTGCCAGAGTTCACCGGATCTGTTCACCACCGGACTCCATGCATGGAGCTGTTTTTATCCTGCACTCAAAACACGCTTAAAAAAAAAATCAGCTTTTTTTTTTTTTTTTTTCTTCAGCGTGTAACACGTGTTTTTGTTGCGGATCTGCACCAAAACATGCACTGATAATGCACCAAAAAATGCATGGAGCTTTTTTTTTATACTTTCCAATCATTTCAGTGGCAGATTCAGCAATGATTCTGCCCCAAGATAGGGCATGCTGCTTCTTTTTTTTTTTCACATGTGTAAAAAAAAAATATATATACCTATATGAACTGGCCCTTATAGTCAATGGCAGTATCCGGCTAGGCCGAATCCAGTGAACTCCAGCAGGCTGATCTTTGCCCGAACAGTTAGGGTCCATTCACACGTCCATAAGTGTTTTGCAGATCCGCAAAACACGGACACCGGCAATGTACGTTCCGCATTTTGCGGACCGCACATCACCGGCACTAATAGAATATGCCTTTTCTTGTCCGCGGACAAGAATAGGACATGTTCTATTTTTTTCGGGAAAGGAAATGCGGACCCGGAAGTGCGGGTCCGCATTTCTGGATCCGGGCCGCACATCATTGCCCACGTGTGAATGGGACCTTAACAGAGTTGTGAACCTACCCTAAGATGAGTGACTTGGATTTGGCTGCAATTTAATCCCTAATGAAGTTTTAGAGCTGAACGCCTCAAAAGCACTGACATAGCTCACCTGAGGACAGAAGCATGCTGGCCCCAGATTCTGTACCTGCACGCACCTCCTGTGTGGAAAAAAAAAAAAGAGAGGTATTTATCATTTGCAGTGTTTTTGGTGTCGGCTTTAAGGAAGTGTGATGTGGTTTAGCCATAAAGTACTCCAGGCGGTAGACTTTCTAAAAAGTTTCACATCATAAATGAGACATAACGCCGTTCTAATTTCTGATATACCTGACAGTGTCATGGCTCACCAAATGTCGTAAAAATATGCTCAAAATGTCGCACATGGCACAAATTGTGACTTATCTATGCCACTAAATTGCCATAACAGATTTGATAAATGAACCTCAAAGACCATTAACGTCATCTGTTTATCTCAGGGGAGTTTGTAAAATGAATGTAAATGCAGAAACTGCTCCTTCTAAATGTACGGAACAGCTTTTCTGTCTCATGCACATATTCTCCTATAAGGTTATGGTTGACAGTACTGTATGTTTTGGTTGATCTCTCACCTCCAGTTCACTGATGAATCCCTCTTCCCTTTCATAGATATACTGCAAGGGCTCTGAAAACGCACACCTAGACCATAGTTCAGTAAGTTCTGGGGCCATGAACATCTCTAATACACAGGGAAGACATCATGAAAAACACTTAAATACAACAATAAAACCCACTGGGCTGGATTATAGGAAGGGCAAAATCGGCAACTGCTCACAAACCTTCTAGCGTACTCCCCTCCCAATTCCCTCCAGTGCAACCCAGACATTCCCAGCACCAACATATACATTTGAAAAGCTTTAATCGGTAAGTTCACACATACAGTTACACGTCATTAGTGTTTCTGCAACAAAACAAAAAAGTGTTAATTTTGTGACTGAAGTCAGATGTTTATAAGGCTCAGTGATCCTGCTTGGCCAAGAAGAGGAAATCCAGTGACGGAACATACAAGCTTATTGCAGTGAGGATACAGCTCTCAGTTTATGCACTGGTTCAATGAAGGATTGACCATGCTAACATCCCAGTATGTACAATACAATCCTTGTTATACATGCTAAATTGCTGGCTGATCCTGTTGATTTTAAAAGGGGTTGTGCTGGGGTTTTATATTAAAAGGGCAGCACTCAATAGTAATTGCACTACGCCGCTGCTGTAGTGAAGACGGAAAGTAGTGTAATGAAGAGGGATGCATGGAGCATTGTCTCCTCTTTAAACAGCTGATCGGATCAGATATTGATGACCCATCCTGAGGATAGGTCATCAATATAAAACCCCTGCCAGGAATTATATAATGTTCATGGCCATCTGAAGTAAATCAAGCCTTAAGTTGCACTGTTACTGGGCACAGGCACCAACTAATATTTTCTCGCCCATTCCATTGGGGGACACAGACCATGGGTATAGCTTAGGCCATTACTAGGAGGAGACACTATGCAAATAAGAAAAAACAGCTCCTCCTCCACTGGCTATACCCCCATGCTCCAACAGGAGGACCTCAATTTTAGCTTAGTGTCGGATAAGGAGGTGACACTCCTGCAGGGTTGTCCCTGTAGTTTTTCTCTTCTCCTGTTTGTTTTTTTTCTCAATAGAGGACGCAGGGTCGCATGTGTGTCCCTGGTCTCTCAGTGGAGCGAGCGCCGGGGTCGAATGGACGTCCCCGACTACCTCCCCTTCCCCCCCAGAAGTTAAGTGGAACTGGGCTCGACCTGCAGCTCCGGTGGCCTACCAGATCCGGGGTCACCTAGTCCTGCCCTCTTTCCAGATCACTGCCACACCTTGTGCCAGATGACTGAAGAGGTGACCCCGCTGGTCCGGAACAGAGGGTGAAGACTGCAGGACTCAGATAAGTACAACTGCTCTCCTGCAATCTCCCCCTCCCCTGTACTAGCTGTGTGATGCGGTTCTTTGGGGCTTGCCTGTAGATCAGGGTGGGCCTGCTGGATTGAGAGGGAGGTGGGATTCCTTCTTTGGGCTGTGATTAGTCGCAGCGTCTTGCTGCTGCGCCCCTTCCCGTTTGCGCGGAGTGCTTTTTAACCCTTTCTTACCTGGCAGTGGACGCCATTTTCGGAGCCGGTGTATGCTTTTTTAAATTTCCCGCGCGCGATCTGTGACGCGACTGGGGGGGCGGAGCCTATCGCGTCTGCTCCGGTGCTTCCGCTTTGCCTCAGCGCTTCTCCACGCTTGGCTGCTCCTCCAGCTCCTCTCAGGTCACGGTAGAACTTTAGCGTTCTGCAAATCTGGGAGACCCTGACTCCGGGATTGTCGCCATCATGCCTAGACCTGGGGCCCCCCCAAAAATCAAAAGCGGCAACTCAGGTCCCACTGGGATCCTGTAAGGTTTGCTGCCTGCCGCTATCGGTTACAAGATCCTGTGACTCTTGCCCTGCCTCAGGACAGGATCATCCTCCTCCTCCCCCTCCACCAATCCAGCCCAGTTCCTCCACCGCCCCTTCGGAGCCCTCCTGGGCCTCTGCCATATCTAGGGCGGCCGGAACGCATGGTGGCCACCGATCCTGTGGTTAGAACCGCTCCACCTCCCGGTGCCCCCTACAGAGGACGCTCGACCGTTAAGAGGCAGCGTACGCAGCAGCATCCATCCTCGAATGACTCTGCTTCCCCCCCCCTCGTCTGGAGGCGTGTTCAGCCTCTTCCCCTCGCAGGGACTACAGGTCTGAAGGGGAAAGGTCCGGCTCAGACGAGGACACGGAGCTGGAACCCTCGCCTAAACTCTGCACCATGGTGGCAGATTTGGTCACGGCGGTCCGTGACACCTTTGACATCCAGGGGGAACCTTCTACTAGTAGCCAGGAATTTCCCCTTTTCCACTCTAGAAAAACAGAGGCAGTCACATTCCCCATTCATGGCGAGTTCGCCAAGGTCCTTTCAAAGGCTTGGGAACGCCCTAATCACTGTTTTTCTGCCACAAGGTGCATGGATACTCTTTATCCTTTCCCGACAGGTAATGTGCAGCAGTGGTCTTCTCCTCCTATGGTCGACCCGCCGGTGGCCAGATTGGCTAAGAATACGGCAATACCAGTCCTGGACGAGTCCTCCCTACAGGACTCCGTTGACAGGCGTTTGGACTCTCTTTCCAAAGCCATCTTCACTCTGGGTAGCACAGGTCTGCGGCCCGCGTTCGCCTCGGCCTGGGTAGCCAGGGCGCTTTCGGTGTGGTTGCAGTGCCATCATCAGGACCTCGCTAAGCAGGATGCCTCTGCGGACACCCTGAACTTCGTTCTCCAGATGTCCCAGGCGACAACATTCCTCTGTGAGGCCTCATTGGACGTCAGCATTCTCTTTGCGCGGATTTCGGCCCTCTCGGTCACGCAGCGAGGTCTGGTTGAAGGTCTGGGACGCCGACGCTTCCTCCAAGCGCTCCCTCACTAACCTCCCCTTTGCGGGCTCCAGGCTCTTCGGTGCTAAGCTGGATGAGATTATCTCTGACGCTACGGGGGGCAAGAGTACACACCTCCCCCAATCTAGATCCAAGCGCGCCTTCAGAGCTCACCCCTCTGGCTCTAGAAACCAGTCCTTTCGGCACTTCTCTTCCTCCAGGTCTGCGACAGCCCCCTCCTCCGGCGGCTCTCAGGACTCCCGCAAGAAGCCTTCCTTTAAGCCTCAACCTTCATGGCGCCCGCGGGCACAATTCCAGGGGAGTTCTGCATGCCCCGCGATTCCCAAGCAGTCCTCCGCCTGAAGGGGCGCCCCCACCGCTTGCGGTTGGGGGACGTCTGCTCTCCTTTCAGCATGTCTGGAGAGCTCACGTTCAAGACCCCTGGGCCCTGGAAATTGTAACTTCCGGTTACAAGATAGAATTCGTTTCCAGACCTCCGGAACGTTTCTTTCCTTCTCGTATTCCGGGGGATCCAGCCCGAGCCTCAGCCCTTTTACAAGCGGTTTATTCCCTTCTGGCCCAGGGAGTAGTTGTCCCAGTTCCTCTGGAGGAACAGGGGGCAAGTTTCTACTCAAATCTCTTTGTAGTGCCAAAGAAGGAGTGCGTCCGGTCCTAGACCTGAAGCTATTAAACAAATCCTTGCGGGTGCGGAGATTCCGGATTGAATCCCTCCGCTCCGTTATTGCTTCTCCTCTTCCAGGGGAGTTCCTCGCGTCGGTGGACATCCGGGACGCCTATCTGCATGTCCCTATCGCAGAATCTCACCACAGGTTCCTGTGTTTCGCCATTGGCGATCGTCATCAGTTCGTCGCCCTTCCCTTTGGGCTGGCGACAGCCCCACGGGTATTCACAAAGATCTTAGCGCCGCTCATGGCGCTTCTCAGTACCAGGGGCATATCTCTGCTGCCCTACCTGGACGACATACTGATAAAGGCTCCCTCTCGTCCCCAGGCCGAAGACAGCGTCAGGATCACTGTTCAGACTCTGCAACAGTTCGGTTGGCTGATCAATTTCCCGAAGTCCTCTCTCCAACCTTCCCAGAGGGTGACCTTCCTGGGGATAATTATGGACACTACTGCAGCCCGGGTATTCCTCCCGGATTGCAAGTTCTCACGGATACGGGAGTTGGTGTCTCGCCTTCTGCATTCCCCGTGTCTCTACATCCGGGAGTGCATGCAGGTTCTGGGGCTTATGGTGGCCTCCTTCGAGGCACTCCCCTTTGCCCAGTTTCACACTCGGCCTCTGCAGCAGGCGATCCTGTCCTTCTGGGACAGGACGTCGAGGGGTCTGGACTCTCGAATCCGCCTTCCACGGGTTCGCATTGATCTCCTGTGGTGGCTGTCCCCTCAGAATCTGTCGTTGGGAAAATCCTTCCTCCCTGTCTCCTGGACAGTCGTCACCAGCGATGCCAGTCTCCTGGGTTGGGGCGGCATTCTCCGGGCTCGGATGGTTCAGGTGGTGTGGTCAGAGGTAGAAGCCCGCCTTCCGATCAACATACTGGAGCTCAGAGCAATTTTCCTCTCTCTGTCTCATTGGACCCCCCTCCTAGCGGGACTCCCGGTAAGGATCCAGTCGGACAATGCCACAGCCGTGGCCTACATCAATCATCAGGGCGGAACCCGCATCCGGCTGGTGATGCAGGAGGTGAAGAGGATCCTCCAGTGGGCGGAGGCTCACGTTCCAGTATTGTCTGCAGTGTACATCCCAGGGGTCGCATACTGGATGGCAGACTTTCTCAGCCGCAACAGGGTGGATCCGGGAGAGGCGTCTCTGCATCCGGATGTATTCGAGGACGTCTGTCGCCGTTGGGGCCGCCCGGACGTGGACTTGATAGCGTCCAGGCTCAATAACAAGGTTCCCACGTTCCTGGCCCGAGCTCGGGATCCGGAGGTGTACGGGGTGGACGCTCTGGTGTCTCCGTGGCAGCACTTTGCGCTCTTCTATGTCTTCCCACCACTGCCTCTACTCCCAAAGGTTCTTCGCACGGTCGCGGCAGAAGGAATCCCGACCATTCTCCTCTCCCCCGATTGGCCTCGTCGTGCCTGGTTCTCGGAGGTTACTCGAATGCTCTTCCTCTCAGGGAGGACCTGCTGTCTCAAGGACCTCTCTTCCACCAGAATTTACAGCCACTTCGTTTAACGGCGTGGCTGTTGAGACCGCCATCTTGAAGAAGAGGGGCTTCTCGGACTCTGTCGTGAAGACCATGATCAAAGCCAGGAAATCAGCTTCCTCCCGGATATACAGGGTGGGCCATTTATATGGATACACCTTAATAAAATGGGAATGGTTGGTGATATTAACTTCCTGTTTGTGGCACATTAGTATATGTAAGGGGGGAAACTTTTCAAGATGGGTGGTGACCATGGCAGCCATTTTGAATCCAACTTTTTTTTCAGTAGGAAGAGGGTCATGTGACACATCAAACTTATTGGGAATTTCACAAGAAAAAACAATGGTGTGCTTGGTTTTAACGTAACTTTATTCTTTCATGAGTTATTTACAAGTTTCTCTTTGTTTACAGCCATTGACATGTCGCCGAGGTTAACACGTGAGGAGCAGATAGAAATTGTGTTGATGTCTGGTGAACGCAGTAACCGGGTCATTGCAGCAGATTTCAATGCAAGACACCCTACGAGACCACCCATCTCCCATGCTACAGTTAGCAAATTGCTTGCTAAGTTTCGTGAAACTGGTTCAGTGTTGGATTTTCCAAAATGTGGATGCATGAAATCTGTCTCTAATGAAGAAACATCAGTGGCTGTCCTAGCTTCATTCAACAAGAGCCCACAGCGTAGCACTCGCCGCATGTCACTGGAGAGTGGAATTAGTCGAACATCCCTTCGGCGGATATTAGCTAATCACAAATGGCACCCTTACAAACTCCAGCTACTGCAGCATCTCAACGAGGATGACCCAGATCGGCAGAAGATTTTGTTCAGTGATGAGGCAAACTTTTATGTGAATGGTGAAGTTAACAAACAAAACCACCGCTATTGGTCTGACACTAACCCACATTGGATAGATCCCTCCAAGACTGTTGGAACAAAAAAATTGATGGTATGGTGTGGTATATGGGATACAAAGATAGTGGGGCCATTCTTGATCAATGGAAACCTCAAGGCCACTGGATATGCGAAATTGCTACATGATGATGTGTTTCCCTCTTTATGCACTGAAGCTGGCACGTTCCCTGAGTTTTTCTAGCAAGATGGTGCACCACCACATTATGGGTGTCAGGTCCGAGCATTCCTGGAAAGTTTCCTGGAAAGTGGATTGGTCATTGTGGGCCAGTTGAATGGCCCCCAAGGTCTCCCGATCTGACCCCCTTAGACTTTTATCTTTGGGGTCATCTGAAGGCAATTGTCTATGCTGTGAAGATACGAGATGTGCAGCACCTGAAACTATGGATACTGGAAGCCTGTGCTAGCATTTCTCCTGCGGTGTTGCTATCAGTGTGTGAAGAGTGGGAGAAGAGGGTTGCATTGACAATCCAACACAATGGGCAGCACATTTTATAAGTGGTCAGAAACTTGTAAATAACTCATGAAAGAATAAAGTTACGTTAAAACCAAGCACACCATTGTTTTTCTTGTGAAATTCACAATAAGTTTGATGTGTCACATGACCCTCTTCCTATTGAAAAAACAAAAGTTGGATTCAAAATGGCCACCAAGGTCACCACCCATCTTGAAAAGTTTCCCCCCTCACATATACTAATGTGCCACAAACAGGAAGTTAATATCACCAACCATTCCCATTTTATTAAGGTGTATCCATATAAATGGCCCACCCTGTACTATCGTTGCCTTTTGCGAGAAGATGGGCGTTTTTCCCCTTCATTTCTCCGTTCCGGTGGTCCTCTCCTTTCTCCAGTCTTGTCTTGAGATGGGAATGTCCCTGAGCTCTCTGAAGGGTCAGGTCTCCGCTCTGGCCATTTTCTTTCAGCGCTCTCTGGCTCTGCTAGGTCCGGTGAGGACCTTCCTGCAGGGGGTGGCGCATTCGGTCCCTCCGTATGTTCCTCCTCTGCCCCCCTGGGATCTGAACCTGGTTCTGTCTTCTCTCCAGGCGGCTCCTTTTGAGCCTCTGAGGGACATTTCACCGAGTCTTATCACCTGGAAGGTGGTCTTTTTGGTGGCCATCACCTCTATCAGGAGGGTATCGGAGCTGGCCGCCCTTTCCTCTAAAGAGCCCTTTTTCGTCTTCCACAAGGATAAGGTGGTACTGCGCCCAGTCCCTTCTTTTTTGCCCAAGGTGGTCTCCGCCTTCCACCTGAATGAGGACATTGTCCTGCCATCCTTTTGCCCCGCTCCGGCGAACCCCAAGGAGCGCGCTCTCCATTCCCTGGATGTTGTTCGTGCCTTGCGGGTGTACCTGTCTGTTACTGCCCCATTTTGCCGCTCAGACTCCCTTTTTGTGGTTCCCGAGGGGCCTCGTAAGGGTTTGGCGGCCTCCAAGATCTCGGTGGCTTCGGTCGACTATTGACATGGCCTATCGGTCGCGGGGTAGGGTTCCCCCTACGGGGGTTACCGCGCACTCCACCAGGGCGGTGTGGGCCTTCTGGGCTAGACGCAATCGAGCCTCTACATCACAGCTTTGTAAGGCGGCCACCTGGTCGTCCTTACATACCTTTACAAAGTTCTACCAGCTGCACTCTCTGGCGTCGGCTGATTCTGCCCTAGGGCGCAAGGTATTGCAGGCTGTGGTTCCTGTTTAACCGTTGGATGTTTTCCCTCTGGAGGTGCTGGTCTTCCCATCCCATGGACTGCTCTAGGACGTCCCATGGTCTGTGTCCCCCAATGGAATGGGAGAGAAAAGGAGATTTTTTGTGAAACTCACCTGTAAAATCTTTTTCTCGTCTTTTCCATTGGGGGACACAGCTCCCACCCATTCTTGTCTTTTGCAGGAGGGGTTGGTTCTATTCTATTGGGACCTTATGGTTAATGGCCCGATGGCGGTATTCCTCGGTTCTGTTTTTCTTTGTTAACATTTGGTTTTTGGTCTCCTCCTACTGCTTTTGCACGCTCTGAGGTCCTCCTGTTGGAGCATGGGGGTATAGCCAGTGGAGGAGGAGCTGTTTTTTCTTATTTGCATAGTGTCTCCTCCTAGTAATGGTCTAAGCTATACCCATGGTCTGTGTCCCCCAATGGAAAAGACGAGAAAAAGATTTTACAGGTGAGTTTCACAAGAAATCTCCTTTTTCCCAATGCACCTCCAATGACCATGATTCGGCCCTACCGAAGCAAAGGACTCTGCCCAAAAATAGACATATAAGAGCCATGAGGAAGAAACTGATCCCATTGAATGCACTCACGTAAGGTTGGAGACTCAAACAGAGAGGCTGGGGTTCGAGATTTCATATGAGGGATTGTCACAGGAACCTGGTTAATTAAAATCTAGTTATTAATGGTGCACTTGATGAAAACAAGAAAATTATAAAAAATTCAGCCTGTGCTGATGATGCATTCAGTTTCATTACATACCACAAAATACAAGGTAGACCCCTCCATATAAAAGGTCTACTAGTGACTAATGCTATGTTTACTATGACTGCGGGTTATTCTACCTGGTAAAGAAAGAAACATGATGCAAATGTGAACAAAGTAAGGGCTCATGCACACAAACGTATTTTCTTTCCGTGTCCGTTCCGTTTTTTTTTTGTTTGTTTTTTGTGGAACCATTAGTTTCAACGGGTCCCCTGTATTTCCTTTTCGCCAAAAAATAGAACATGTCATATTATTGTCTGCATTACGGACAAGGATAGGACTGTTCTATTAGGGGCCAGCTGTTCTGTTCCGCAAAATACGGAATGCACGCAGGCATAATCCGTATTACTTGCGGATCCGTTATTTGTGTACCGCAAAATACATACGGTCGTGTGCAAGAGGCCTAAGACTACTTTCATATCTGCACTTTGTATTCCGGTTTTGAGATCCGGCAGAGCATATCCAAACCGGAACAAAATTCTTCAGTTTCATTTAATACACTAGGACGCATCTGTTCCATTTGAGTGCTTCTGTATGGAAGTCAATGGGTGACAGATCAGTTTTTTTCTGGATCCGGCACCATTGACTTACATTGTTTTTAGTGCCGGATCCGGTTTGTTTCGTTTAACAGACTAGACACAAAACCGCAGCTTGCAGGTCACAAACCGGAACGGAATACATCCTGATCTGTTTTGCCCCATTATGCATGGGGACAAAACGGATCTGAAAACCGGAATACAAAGCGCAGTTGTGAAAGTAGCCTAATTTGTGTTTTTACAATTTTAGTTTTATCTTTTGTGTATAGGAATTGTATATTTATAACTTGTTCAATAATCAATGTTTGCTTTGTAAAAATACCTAAAACTCTGCAATGTCTGCAATGATTAAAGGAGTCATCCAGCCATTCTGTCTAACAGGCTCCAGCAATGACTTAGGCTACTTTCACACTGGCGTTTCTGGGTCCGCTTGTGAGATCCGTTTCAGGGCTCTCACAAGAGGCCCAAAACTGATCAGTTCATCCCCAAAGCATTCTGAATGGATAAGGACCTGCTCAGAATGCATCAATTTGGCTGCGTTTGGTCTCCGTTGCGTTTTTTAGACGGTCACTAAAACGCAGCTTGCAGCGTTTTGGTGACCATCTGACTATACGGAGCCAAACGAATCCGTCTAGACTTACAATGTAAGTCAATGGGGACGGATCCGTTTTTCACTGCAATTGAAAACGGATCCATCCCCCATTGACTTTCAATGTAAGTCAAGAAGGATCCGTTTTGACTTAGACTTTTTTTGGAATAAATAACGCAAACGGATCTGTTATTAACAGATACAAGCGTTTGCATTATTGGTGCAGATCCGTCTGTGCAGATACAAGACGGATCCGCACAAAACGCGAGTGTAAAAGTAGCCTTATGTGGACACGTGACTGCTGGAGCTGGATGAACAGAGACCACCAGTGGGCCAGGGAAGTGTCTACCAGGCATTGGTAAGGTGAATATTACTCCTTTTATAGAATTAAAAGTTGTATGTAAAAAACACTATGTGGCTGGACAACCCCTTTAAATCATTGTGGCTTATGTAGTGCATAGTAATATATTGTATATGAGTTAGGCCTCTTTCACACGGACGTTTGCGCACCGTGGTCGTGCTGCGGGCTGCAATGCACGAGCACAGTCCGTGGGGCAGCTGCAGCGGAATGGGTCCGAAGATATTACATGTTCTATCTTTTTGCGGAACAGAAATACGGGACGAAATCCCACGGAAGCACCCCGTAGTGCTTCCATAGGGTTCCGTTCCGTGCTTCCGTTCCGCATCTCTGGATTTGCGGACCCTTTGAAGTGAATGGGTCCGCATCCGTGATGCGGAATGCCCATGGATCGGCACCCGTGTATTGCGGGTCCGTAATACAGCAACGGGGTGCACACGCCTGTGTGAAAGAGGCCTTACTCTGTTATTTTTGAGCTTCTGTAACACCACAGAGATATCATTCCTAAACCATTGAACATTCAAGTGTATAAAGTGTTTCTGAGCTCTTGTACCTACCACTGGCTGTGTATGTATAAGGGGGTCACTGGTTTGCTCCTGCATAATCTGGCTTCCAATCTGTGTATCTTTGTCAACTATTAGACTGGTTCTCCGAGCAGGACGCCTGACGGGTGGTAGATGTCCAGCTTCAAGGGGCACCTCTGGTAACATCAACTGTCCAGAACATAACAAACTGTGATGAGATTTAGTAGTCACTACAATGCCTACAACAAAGGCAGGGACACGGGCATATAGAACCCACCCTGAAAAGCATTTAGCCACGAATCTACACAGAGCCCATCTTTACCACAAATTACCAAACACTGAACTGATGCATATGAACTTTTTGATACCCTGTTTTCCCTATAAGTGTTGGATCAGCGACCTTCAGCACTCCAGCTGCTGTGAAACTACAACTCCCAGCATGCTCACTTACTCGGTCATTCTTGTAACTGTCATAGAAGTGAAAGGAGGATTTTAGGAGTTGTAGTTTCAGAACAGCTGGAGTGCTGATTCCTGATCTATAACCTGCACTGACCAAGAGTTGCTGTTTTCAAACTCCAGCTGAGCTGCATATTACTTCCCAACAGCGGGAGAACATCACTTTGCACAACTGCCAGTGCAATATACAAATGTAGGGATTCTGAACGGGGACTGAATATATCATTGGCTTCTCACAGTTGGAGGACATTGCAAAGTGGTAGAAGGTCCTGCATTCGCAGTTAAATTACACATACTTGTGTATCACAGCGCGGCATTGGCCTGTATAAAGTGTATTTTTTTATGGATATTTGTTTATAAGGAAAGTGTATTCAAACAAATACTCATACTACTCACACCTGTGGTGTAACTAGAACTAACTGGGCCCCAAAGCAAATTTCTAAATGGGTTTCCTCCTGTGCAACCCTCACTTCTACAGCTAGTCAAGATGGCTCTCTCAGACAAGGTCAGGCAGCCGCTCCGTCCGTTTCCTACATGTATACACTGTGTATAATGTCATTGTATAATACTGTTGGGGCCCTGACAATAACATCTTTTAGTCCTCCTCTTGGGTGGACCCCTTCTGAGTTCAGGCCACATAGCAGCCACTTCCCCTGCTTCCCTTATAGCTACGCCCCTGACTCACACATCACAGGTTTGATACTATGGACTGCTATGTATTTTATGAATTATGGATGATTGCATAACCTACATAATTTATAGATATAATACTTATATTCAACTTACATGTTTTAGCAAATGTTTTATTTTATTACAATTTTTATATTTTTTTTGTGTGAAAACAACAATTTCCAAAAGTGTGTCAGAATCCAGAGGCTCAGTTCAGATTTAAATAAAGCATGGTTGCAGCATCACAACTAAACAAGCCCAGAGGAATAGGATGTTATCCAACTTGATTTCTGGTTTTTAATCCTCTGGCAAGTGGTTCTGTGTGTGGTTTATTCTTGTGCATTACATTACCTTTGTGCCTTATGTACAGAACCTGTAGGGGGCACCCTCATTCACAGGAGAAAAACTATGCCGCTGACAGTGAAGTTCTTAAAACTATTTTAATATTCAGTGCTTGCACGGTTTTCTCACATCTTCCTGTGCCTTGTTACTGCACATATAAATAGTAAAAAAAAGAAGCAAAAACAGTGTAATGTACATCATTAAAGATAAAAGTATATATCTATTAGTTTACCTGTGGACTAGATGGGCGAGGAGAAACATGCTGAGCTGCAGTTACAGGAGACCGTATTTCTAATGCACCCTCTAGAGAGAGAAATTGGCATCAAAAGACAGATCTACTGGTATTTTGAAAAGCTGATAATTACGCATACATGTATATAGAAAGGCTGAGCACTCTCCCAATGGACCACAATACAGACTATTCAAAATTAATTATATTTATTACACCGATATATAGATCAGAAACTAAAAATACACCTTAAAAAATATACAATACAATATAAAAATTATTTGAATAAAAAGCGTTCAAATAAAAAGCATTAGTGATGGTATACAAAGGATTAATGTATGCAACCTGAATAATATGCTGATTGGAAGAAAAAAGGAGTCGATATCTATTCAATATGTTCAATGTGAAAATAATTTTCGACCATAAGAAAATAAATGTTCGAATAAGAATAGGAACAAGTTTTTTCCTTTCGGATAAATGTCCAGACTGGAATATAATATTCGATATGAACTTGCAATAATAATGTCGATTAGATATTATTCAATCAATATTCCCTGTATGGCAATGCGAAAAGAAGGAACATTCACTCTTGCGAAATGCCGTCTGGCTATAGCTCACGGTGGCGTCCCACGTGGCTAATGGAGTCAGATTCGGCTGGTACCTGTTAATGATGATTCAACAGGAGCAATGTGAACGGTGTAGCCCTCTGTATAAAGGTTCTTTAGTAGGAGAGTCTTTAAATGCAGCTCTGTCACTTCAAGGGTTTAAATGTTCGCTATATGCCATATGAATCCATCAGGGTAAAAAGAAGTCGATTCCAGTAGTTGAAGTCAAAAACGTCCATCAGCTGATGTGCGGGTCTTTTGAAACCAGACGCGTTTCGGGGTCTTTTCCTCGCCCCTTCCTCAGTGGTAGCCCGCAAAACGAAATAAGCCCCTTTTTATACCCAAAATCCTCCATAATTGGGCAAAAAGGGAAATCTGGAATGGATCTAACAACTTGTTTGAGTTGGTTGCATGTAAAACCCGATATGGAATAGAAAACTTATCAAACATCACCAAAAAGACCAAAATCTCACAAATAATTCCTTTTAAATAATCCATAATGAAGTTATATATTAACATACAATATAGTCTATAAAGCAAATAGTGCTCTGAAGAAACGCAGGTGCGATTCTTCCAACTCATGTGTTTTTCCCATGCGTTTTCTCAGAATCCTACATCTACAGACCATACCTAAACAAAAGACTCAGGATTTTCCAAGAAATTTGTGTCTAAAAATATTTAACAGCATATAATACATATATATGTATACATATATAGGACCATCTGTATCCCAATGATATAATTTTCCGAAAAACGCAATTGACGTTCTTTTTATTTGGAAGGGCAATGAATCATCCTTGGCTTCATTCTTGGAGATGATTAATAAGAATCAATTAAATCTTCGTTTCTCTTCTGTAATCAGTAAAACGCATTTGGAATTTCTTGATTTAAATATTAATGTTGAACAAGACAAATTGATATGTTCAACATATCAAAAACCAACGGCGAGAAACAGTTTTATTTTACATTCCAGTTGTCATTTACCTAGGTGGCTGCTTAATATACCCAGCAGCCAATTTAGACGTTTAAAAAGGAATTGTACATTCAATGACACCTTTGAACAAGAAGCTGAAACATTAAAATCACAATTTAAAGAAAAAAATTACCCAATGAAATTAGTTGAGGATTCTTTTAATAAGATAAAAGCTTTAGATAGACAGACCTTTTTTAATAAATCCCTGGAAAAGATCGAGAACCCTATAGTCCAGGAAAAAACGGGAGAATTGGAGCGAATTAACATCATACTTCCTTTCAATTCACACTATAAAAAAATTGAAAGTATCATAAATAAACATTGGCATTTTGTTCAAAAAGATAAAATCATAGGAACATCATTACCTAGGAAGCCAAATATTATTTATACTAAAGCTCCTAATCTAGGTTTGAAAATTGCCCCGACCATTAAATTTGGAAAATCTACCTCAGACCCAACTATTCATAAGTGGTTAAACTTGAAAGGCTTCTTTAGATGTAATACTTGTTCTAATTGTAAAAAAACATTTTTCTCCAAGAAAACAACAGAAGTTTTATCCACTTCGAATGGTTTTAAACATGAAATTAAGGACTTTTTGACTTGTAACAGTAAAAACGTAATATATATCCTTCAGTGCCCTTGCAACAAACAATATATTGGTCGCACGAAAAGAACTCTGAAGGAGAGAGTTTCGGAGCATTTTACAAAGATTAAGACTGGATCAGACAAACATACTGTCTCCAGACATTTCAAATTGTATCACAATCAAAATCCAGGTGTCTTGTCCTTCGCAGCCATTGAAAGGGTCAAACCCCATTGGAGAGGCGGGGACCTCATTAAACAAATGTCCCGTATTGAGTCCAGATTTATTTTCAATTTTGACTCAATTATACCTTCGGGCTTGAATGCCGAATCAGAACTCTACGGCTTTCTTTAACACCCACCTAGGTTGGGCGCCCCTCATCTGACTCAGGCCCAGAGGTGGTTTGGTTTACCCACTCTGGTCCTTCTCGGATGGAGGGCTCCCAATCCTCTACTCCCCTTGGGTTCCTTCCCCCTTTGAAATGGCTTTTGAAAAAGTCACTGTACAAATATTTGGAAGATCTATTATAGAACACCCATGAAATGATCAGTGAAGTAATTATCGAAAATAGACAAATGAGGAGGTTTACGAATATATTTCATGTCTTTTATTCTTTCTATTATACCTTTTCGCAAGTGCCCTGTAATTTTATTCATTTTAACCCACATATGATATTAACATAAAAAGCGATATTTTAATTTTAATTGCATATGCATTCTTATTAATACATTATATAAATAGCACTCAATGGTAAAAAAATTTAATTACTGATATATAGTATGTTTTAACCTATATTATTCATAGTTATTTGGTTTATGTGGTATATTATATGCCACAATTATCCAAGACATTTGTGATCAACATGCAGACATATGTGGAGCCATTATTGATCAAAATTTTTGAAAAACGCATGAAAACCGCATTGATAAAAAAAAAAAAAAAAAAAACGCAATTGCGTTTTTCGGAAAATTATATCATTGGGATACAGATGGTCCTATATATGTATACATATATATGTATTATATGCTGTTAAATATTTTTAGACACAAATTTCTTGGAAAATCCTGAGTCTTTTGTTTAGGTATGGTCTGTAGATGTAGGATTCTGAGAAAACGCATGGGAAAAACACATGAGTTGGAAGAATCGCACCTGCGTTTCTTCAGAGCACTATTTGCTTTATAGACTATATTGTATGTTAATATATAACTTCATTATGGATTATTTAAAAGGAATTATTTGTGAGATTTTAGTCTTTTTGGTGATGTTTGATAAGTTTTCTATTCCATATCGGGTTTTACATGCAACCAACTCAAACAAGTTGTTAGATCCATTCCAGATTTCCCTTTTTGCCCAATTATGGAGGATTTTGGGTATAAAAAGGGGCTTATTTCGTTTTGCGGGCTACCACTGAGGAAGGGGCGAGGAAAAGACCCCGAAACGCGTCTGGTTTCAAAAGACCCGCACATCAGCTGATGGACGTTTTTGACTTCAACTACTGGAATCGACTTCTTTTTACCCTGATGGATTCATATGGCATATAGCGAACATTTAAACCCTTGAAGTGACAGAGCTGCATTTAAAGACTCTCCTACTAAAGAACCTTTATACAGAGGGCTACACCGTTCACATTGCTCCTGTTGAATCATCATTAACAGGTACCAGCCGAATCTGACTCCATTAGCCACGTGGGACGCCACCGTGAGCTATAGCCAGACGGCATTTCGCAAGAGTGAATGTTCCTTCTTTTCGCATTGCCATACAGGGAATATTGATTGAATAATATCTAATCGACATTATTATTGCAAGTTCATATCGAATATTATATTCCAGTCTGGACATTTATCCGAAAGGAAAAAACTTGTTCCTATTCTTATTCGAACATTTATTTTCTTATGGTCGAAAATTATTTTCACATTGAACTATTGAACACATTATTATTGCAAGTTCATATCGAATACCATATTCCAGTCTGGACATTTATCCGAAAGGAAATAACTTATTCGAACATTTATTTTCTTATGGTCGAAAATTATTTTCACATTGAACATATTGAATAGATATCGACTCCTTTTTTCTTCCAATCAGCATATTATTCAGGTTGCATACATTAATCCTTTGTATACCATCACTAATGCTTTTTATTTGAACGCTTTTTATTTGAACGCTTTTTATTCAAATAATTTTTATATTGTATTGTATATTTTTTAAGGTGTATTTTTAGTTTCTGATCTATATATCGGTGTAATAAATATAATTAATTTTGAATAGTCTGTATTGTGGTCCATTGGGAGAGTGCTCAGCCTTTCTATATACATTTTTAATTTATTTGACTGGGTGAGTCATCAGGCTTAGTAGCACCCATCCACAGTGAAAGGCGATAGAGAGCCACCATACTCTTTATATATAATTACGCATACATGTATTTCTCATAGAAAAAGTTTGTAACCAAGTTCACTATACACTGGAAAAAAAAAATAACGCCATATACTGTTGAAACGATACTGCTAGTCAGCGCCCTTAACAATGAATCTTGTCATTGTGACATTCACCTCATTTATACCATTGTGTTATAACAATACTCTTGTACAAGGCCCCGGCCTGTATCTTACCAGGAAAAAAGTCCATTGGTGGTTCTGTTACTTCTTCCAAAGGACCTGCAGCATCAAGCTCTGAAAGCATCTCTGAAGGACGACTGCATGGAAAAAAGACAAAAGCTGAAATAAGCGAGATTTCTCTGTGATTAGTAAAATAGTAAACCTGATGTTTGTATGAAACGTAGTGCTCACTGACACGTCTGACAATGAGCAGGCATAACCTGGAGCACTTTACAACTTCAAATACCTCTAGAATCTGGTGGGTTGGCTGCAATGCTAAACAGGGGCACAGTGGGCATTTTGGGGGCCCCAAGCAAAGTTATATGTGGTGTCCCTGTCATACCTCTAAGCTCTGCAGCACAGATAAACTCTGCCCAAGGAATTCCTATGAATGCCTCATTTCTCTCACTTGTAGTGAGATGCCCCCATCCATATCATTAAGAAGGACTGCTACCTCATTAACCCTTAGGACACCAGAGTTTATTTTTTTTTTTTCATTTTCATTTTCATTTTTCTTCCCTATCTTCCTGGAGCTGTAACTTTTTTTTTTTTTTCACATATCTTTATGAGGGCTTGTTTTTTGCAGGACAAGTTGTACTTTCTAATGCCACCATTTAATATGGCATACAATGTAGTGGAAAGCTGGAAAAAAAATCCAAATGGGGTGGAATTGGGAAAAAAAAGACAATTTCACCACAGTTTTACAGGTTTTATCCCTACCGCGTTCCCTTTGCTGCAAAACTGACCTGTGCCCTTCATTCTCTGGGTCAGTACGATTACAGTGATACCACATTTGTATAGGTTTTTATGTCTAAATACTGAAAAAATAAATTAAAACTTTTAAAAAACATTTTTTTTACATCACCATATTCTGATCCCTGTAACTTTTTTTTATAGTCTTCTGAGCTGTGTTGAGGCACATTTTTTGTGGGAAAATCTGTAGTTTTTATTGATACCAAATTGGAGTGTGTTTGACTTTTTGATCAATGAAAGAATGCGATGAAAAAATGGCATATTGGAAAAATATTTTTATATTTTAATATTACGGGCATTTTTGGATGCGGTGATGCCAATGATGTTTATACTTTTTATTATTTATGTATTTTTTTTATTCTAAGGAAAAGGGGGTGATTTACATTTTTATATATTTTTAACTTTTTTTAATTATTATTATTTTAATATTTTTGTGGCCACCGTATGGTGTATAGTATTACATGAATTGCTGATTTTCTATGTTGGCATGCCACCTGCTGGACAACATAGGAACTGCAGCTCTAATATGCTAGGTCTCTTCAGAGAGACCCAGTCTATTAGAATTCATTACCGACATCCCTGTTTGCCACAGGGGGATGACGTTTTTTCACCTTTGAGATGCCGTGATCACATTTGATCATAGCATCTAAAGGCTGTAATGACCAATATCGGCATTACTGCCGGTCGTGGTCATTAGCCACGGGCCTCTGCTGTTTGAAACAGCAGAGACCCGCTGACTATGGTGCTTGCTGCACGTTCGTTCGCCATGTTTAAAGATTAGCAAATGGGTTTTGTTTGCTGTAAAAACTTTTGAAAAACCTTCAATAAAAACAAGGTATGTGTGTGTGTGTGTATATATATATATATATATATATATATATATATATATCTCACACAAAGAAAAACAGCAGCACTATATGGTAGATCCTGGTGCAATCCTCAGACCATGGGCAAGACGGTCATCTATGGTTGTAGTTCTCCAAAAAAGAGGCAGCACTCCTATGTAAAAGTGAAAAAGACCCGCTTTATTCCCCTCTGCAACGTTTCAACTGCTCATTGCAGTCTTTATCAAGCATACAAACTGGTGTCAGAGTATCCACATTTATACCCACAATGCCATGTGAGTCAATTGGTAAGTTAATCAGTGACAATTACATAATCAAATATACAAAATGTTTAAAAATACATGATCCGGTGTAAATACAAGATACAAAAATTGCAAAACATATAGTAAATCAGTGGAGCACATATCTCGTGAAGCCATAGTTATTGATCTTCAAAAATCCCATACATCAATACATATTTTCATAAAGTGCCATGTGCTTTAATCAAATTGATCACTTGTGTGTGTTAAATAGCGGTCAATCGGCCGCATCAATTGTATAGAAAATAACTTACACAGCGGTATACTATGATGGCATCTATATATATATATATATATATATATATATAACTCTGCCCTGTCACACCGCTAATATGGTGACCCCTTATGTGTCCCCCACAGTATAATGCCACTAGATGTGCCTCCAACATGCTATGATGCCCCCTGCCGTGTCCCGCATACAGTATAATGCCCCCAACACGTACCTCTCACACAATATGTTGCCCCTCTGATGTGCCCTTCATACAGTATAATGCTGTATAATGCCCCCCATTCACCTAGTCCACAGCCCCACAACAAATGAGGCAGTTCTCTCACTGCAGATCTGCCTGGTCTATCTGGTGAATAGGCTCAACAGGACACATGATATCACTTCACCGCTCCTGCCTGCACCAAACCACTGGCCGCTTTCACCCACGGGTGAATGGTTTAGCAGAAAGGTCATGGCTCTCAGTTTCATTCTTAACCTTGATCAAAATTGAACATTTTACCTTTATTACGATTAATGCAGGGTTCTCTGGCATGCACTCTCTTGGTGCCCTGGATAGCGTGCATTCTTTGCATGCCAGGGAAGCTACTTGGACAGTCTCAGCAGCCTGGGCCCCCTAAAGAAATATGTCAACTTTTCTATGCAGTGGTCTATCTCCAATAGAGGCAGATCAGGACTAGCTTCTCTCCTTTTAATGGGAGTACCACCTGTCAGTGGAAGTGCAATATAGATGTATGTGTGCTACCCTTTAGGAAACAGCAGCTGGATGTGGTGGAAGTACCTCTACTAGCTTGAGCTTCTTCTAAATGTGAATACTAAAATGTCCTTGGAGGAGACAACACAGTGTAAGGAAGAAGGGAGTTCCACCTTTCTATAGAGGGCAATGTACTATATACAGTCAGGTCCAGAAATATTGGGACATCAACACAATTCTAACATTTTTGGCTCTATACACCACCACAATGGATTTGAAATGAAAGGAACAAGATGTGATTTAACTGCAGACTGTCAGCTTTAGGGCTCATTCAGACGGCCGTATGCTGTCCGCAAAAATACTGAATGCTATCCGTTTTTTTGCGGATCCGCAAAAAAACGGATAGCATTCAGTATTTTTGCGGACCCATAGACTTCAATGGGGCCATGTCCTGATTTTCACGGACAAGTATAGGACATGTTTCATTTTTTTGCGGATCCACAAAAAAACAGATAGCATTCAGTATTTTTGCGGACAGCATACGGCCGTCTGAATGAGCCCTTAATTTGAGGGTATTTACATCCAAATCAGGTGAACGGTGTAGGAATTACAACAGTTTGCATATGTGCCTCCCACTTGTTATGGGACCAAAAGTAATGGGACAAAATAATATTCATACATCAAACTATCACTTTTTAATACTTGGTTGCAAATCTTTTGCAGGTCAATTACAGCCTGAAATCTGGAATGCATAGACATCACCAGACGCTGGGTTTCATTCCTGGTGATGCTCTGCGAGGCCTCTACTGCAACTTTCTTCAGTTCCTGCTTGTTCTTGGGGCATTTTCCCTTCAGTTTTGTCTTCAGCAAGTGAAATGCATGCTCAATAGGATTCAGGTCAGGTGACTGACTTGGCCATTGCATAACATTCCACTTCTTTCCCTTAAAAAACTCTTTGGTTGCTTTTGCAGTATGCTTTGGGTCATTGTCCATCTGCACTGTGAAGCGCCGTCCAATGAGTTCTGAAGCATTTGGCTGAATATGAGCAGATAATATTGCCCGAAACACTTCAGAATTCATCCTGCTGCTTTTGTCAGCAGTCACATCATCAATAAATACAAGAGAACCAGTTCCATTGGCAGCCATACATGCCCACGCCACTACCATGACACTACCACCACCATGCTTCACTGATGAGGTGGTATGCTTAGGATCATGAGCAGTTCCTTTCCTTCTCCATACTCTTCTCTTTCCATCACTCTGGTACAAGTTGATCTTGGTCTCATCTGTTCATAGGATGTTGTTCCAGAACTGTGAAGGCTTTTTTAGATGTTGTTTGGCAAACTCTAATCTGGCCTTCGTGTTTTTGAGGCTCACCAATAGTTTACATCTTGTGGTGAACCCTGTATTCACTCTGGTGAAGTCTTCTCTTGATTGTTGACGTTGACACACATACACCTACCTCCTGGAGAGTGTTCTTGATCTGGCCAACTGTTGTAAAGGGTGTTTTCTTCACCAGGGAAAGAATTCTTAAGTCATCCACCACAGTTGTTTTCCGTGGTCTTCCGGGTCTTTTGGTGTTGCTGAGCTCATCGGTGCGTACATTGTTTTTAAGAATGTTCCAAACAGTTGTTTTGGCCACGCCTAATGTTTTTGCTATCTCTCTGATGGGTTTGTTTTGTTTTTTCAGCCTAATGATGGCTTGCTTCACTGATAGTGGCAGCTCTTTGAATCTTTGAAACTCTTAAGAGTTGACATCAACAAATTCCAAATGCAAATAGCACACTTAAAAATGAACTCTGGACCATTTATCTGCTCATTATAATTGGGATAATGAGGGAATAACACACACCTGGATATGGAACAGCCGAGAAGCCAATTGTCCCATTACTTTTGGTCCCTTAACAAGTGGGAGGCACATATGCAAACTGTTGTAATTCCTACACCGTTCACCTGATTTGGATGTAAATACCCTCCAATTAAAGCTGACAGTCTGCAGTTAAAGTATATCTTCTTCGTTTCATTTCAAATCCATTGTGGTGGTGTATAGAGCCAAAAATGTTAGAATTGTGTTGATGTCCCAATATTTATGGACCCGACTGTAGCTTTACATACTGTACTATATAGGAGTTGGAATGCTTACATCTGGATGTACTACCAGCACAATCCTGTACTCCTTGGTACCTGTTTCTGCCTCCTATACTGCAGGCCCTGGGTTTTGAGACCCAGCAGAGTGAAAAAAGGAAAACAGTAGAAGTGAAATATACACTGATATCCCCAAGCAGTATTAGCAGCATCCCCTTTCATTGTCAAAGTGTGGACTCCATAGAGCGGAGCAGGGACTCCTTGCAGCAGGGATTTCAACTGTATCCAGAGGACTCCAAAGCAGGGCCCCTGCCAGTGCAGCAGGGGGCTGCACACAATTGCGTGGCTTGTGTAATAGCCAAAACTGCCACTTTGCTGTGGTTTTGCTTCTTTTTTCTATTATCACAGAAATTGTGAAATAACGTAGTTATTGTCGCCTTGTAATTTTTCCCAAATCTGGATGTGTGCGAATATACAAAGTGGCTTGCCTCACTGCATATAAAAGTTTACAAATGACCACAGGAAGAAAATAATAGAAACTTAGCTCTTAGACCTCTTTTCAGTTTTAGTCTATTCACAAGAAATGCATGGTGGGTAGAGATGAGCAAATTAGCTCTAAACTATTCAAAATAGTCTCAAATTTCACAAACTATTGGCTTCCTAACTAATCTGAATCACAAATCGAGTGAATCCCTCAATATGGCATCTGACTTTTTAAAGTTCAGAAGACAGGCACAGCCTTGGAAGATGAATAAGGAAGACCACCACATGCCCCTGGGCTGTACCTGTGCCCAGCAGGCTTGCCAATAAGTCAGTCTGAAGCAATCATATGCAACTATAGCTGTCATGGTACAATATAAACTCCCAACCAGGGATACCAACTATCTTAATTTCTGAACTTCTATGGAGAGAGAGAGAGAGCAAAAACACTCAATACAGCTAGTTTAGGTTCAAACAAGATAATAGGTAGGTAATTAGACTTAATAGATTGATAGAGAGATGTTTTAAAGGCTATGCGCACCTTTGGGGGCATTTTGTTTATTATTGCATTGTACTCATTTTGAGCTAAAAATCATTTTTTAAATATGTTTTTTTATTAAAGATTGTGAGTAGAGATGAGTAAATTTCTAAAAAATTTGATTCTGATGGTTTGCCTAATTTCCCAAAAAGATTCGATTCGATCCGAATTTATTCGTGAGGAATCGCATTAAAAAACATCTATGTCCTGGCTGCAGAGAGCCTTTATAGTGGTGTAGAACACTGTGCCTTGCAGTAACACGCATAGGGAGTCTGCTGTGGTAGTGAAATAATATTGTGAGTCTATATGACATGCAGATGACAGGCATCGCTCTTAGGCCTCATGCACACGACCGTTGTGTGCATCCGCGGCCGTTGTGCCGTTTTCCGTTTTTTTTTTGCGGACCCATTGACTTTCAATGGGTCCGTGGAAAAAAATCGGAAAATGCACCGTTTTGCAGCCGCATCCGTGATCCGTGTTTCCTGTCCGTCAAAAAAATATGACCTGTCCTATTTTTTTGACGGACAACGGTTCACGGACCCATTCAAGTCAATGGGTCCGTGAAAAAACACGGATGCACACAAGATTGCGGCGCATTGCTTATAGCACAGACCTGTCACTTACCAGTAGGAGGAGCGCCCGGCCGGTCACAGACATCGCAGGTAAGTATAATGCTTCTAAAATTGCTAAGTAACCATGGCAGCCAAGACTGCAGTAGCGTCCTGGTTGCCATGGTTACCGATCGGAGTTCCAGCGATTAAACTGGGACTCCGATCGGAACTCTCCGCTGCCACCAATGATGGGGGGGTCGGTCATTTTAATTAGGGGGGGGGGGCGGCCGCACTGGCCACCAATGTGTTAAATACAAGGGAGGGAGGGAGGGGGGGGTCGGCCGCACTGGCCACCAAAGAGTTAAATACAGGGGAGGGAGGGGGGGGCCGCACTGGCCAATGAGTTAAATACAGGGGGGGAGGGGGGCTGCCAGGCAGCAGGGGGCAGTCATGTACACAGTACTTTTAGTATATTCTAACCTGAAGCGTCCCCATCACCATGGGAACGCCTCTGTGTTAGAATATACTGTCGGATCTGAGTTTCACGATCTAACTCAAATCCGATGGTATATTCTAACATAGAGGCGTTCCCATGGTGATGGGGACGCTTCAAGTTAAAATATACCATCGGATTGGAGAAAACTCTGATCCGATGGTATAAAAGGGACTCCTCCCGCAAAAAAAACGGTCGTGTGCATGAGGCCTTAGAATCACTGCACACTTCACATATTTGGGCAGTCACGGGGCTAAAACTGACCAAATAACTCAAGTATGAACTCAGCCTTACAGGTCAATGTTAGCGGCATGTGCGGTCTCCTGAAACACACTGCTTAATATTGTGATTGTGTTTCATGAAAATGTGCTTGTGCCTGAGTTCCCATAAAATTGCATAGGGAGGGGGAGGTTCTAACAAGCCTCCCAGGGCTGACTCCGTCCTGTGTTCTAACAAAAATCCTTACTTCCTGAAAATACCTTACCCCTCGTGACTTCCGGGGGTGTGCACCTCAGCGCAAGCGCACTACCACAGCATGGGTAAGATAAAATTACATGGAGCGCTGACCAATGATTTTTGGCCCAAAATGAGTGGAATGCAATCATAAAAAAATTGCCCGAAAAGGTATGTAGCCTTTAACCACCTCCGGACCGCTGTACGCAGATTCGCGTTCCGGAGGTGGCAGCGCTGCGGACAATCACGCATATACGCGTCATCTCGCAAGACGCAAGATTTCGCTCCAAGCCGGCCCGCGCATGCGCATCGCGGGCCGGCAAAATTCAAAGAAGAAGTTCGTCACCAGCCTGCCAGCAACGATCATTGGCTGGCAGGCTGGCGATTTTTAAAAAATCCAATCAAAAGTCATATAACAGATCATATTAGTAAATATGATCTGTTATATGGCTTCTCTGCTCCTCTGCTGGTCCTTTTCGTCGGTTGGATCCAGCAGAGAAGCAGACTGAACTGTAAGTACACCAAACACTTCACTGTAGTGAAGGAGCACTACAGTGAAGTGGAATAAGGCGTGACACCCGCTATTTCTGTCCTGACTGTCCTGACCACCCTGCCCTATGCTTTGGTGAGCATAAAGTTAATATGTTCTGTTCTAAAGTTAATAAAGTTATTGCTTTGCGGCCTGGTTTTTTCTTTTTTGTTTTGTTTTTTTTACCTTTCAGGTGGACCAACCGATCGACTAGCTGCAGCACTGATGTGCATTCGGACAGAAGCATTGCGCTGCTGTCAGATTACACGCAAGTCGGTGTATGCGGCGCTGCAAGACGTGATTTCTCCTCTGCAGTAAAAGATATGTTTGCCGAGGCATATGAGCTGAGGAGGTGGCGGTGTTCATATACTTTGGCAAACACTTTGTATATATAAAAAAAAAAATCCCGGCAATGATTTATTCATCCACATCGATTGATGTGAATGGAGAAATCTGGTTTGCCAGGGCATACGAGCTGAAGTGGGTATGGATGTTGGGCGGAGCTCCTATGTCCTGGCAGACGCCTTTCCCCTCCTTTTTCTTTTTTTGGCAGAGATTTTTTCATCCACATTGATCGATGCGAATGAAGAAATCTGTGCCGTTCATTTTTTTCTTTCAGCCCAGAGGCTGAACGGAAAAAAAAAATCTCATTACCCGTATGCTCAATATAAGGAGAATAGCAGAAACTCCTAATGCTGGGCATACATGTAATGATTGCGGAGACCCTCAAATGCCAGGGCAGTACAAACACCCCACAAATAACACCATTTTGGAAAGAAGACACCCCAAGGTATTCGCTGAGGGGCATATTGAGTCCATGAAAGATTGAAATTTTTGTCCCAAGTTAGCGGAAAGGGAGACTTTGTGAGAACAAAATCAAAAAAATCAATTTCCGCTAACTTGTGCCAAAATTTTTTTTTTTCAATGAACTCGCCATGCCCCTCATTGAATACCTTGGGGTGTCTTCTTTCCAAAATGGGGTCACATGTGGGGTATTTATACTGCCCTGGCATTTTAGGGGCCCCAAAGCGTGAGAAGAAGTCTGGTATCCAAATGTCTAAAAATGCCCTCCTAAAAGGAATTTGGGCCCCTTTGCCCACCTAGGCTGCAAAAAAGTGTCACACATCTGGTATCTCTGTATTCAGGAGAAGTTGAGGAATGTGTTTTGGGGTGTCTTTTTACATATACCCATGCTGGGTGAGATAAATATCTTGGTCAAATGCCAACTTTGTATAAAAAAATGGGAAAAGTTGTCTTTTGCCAAGATATTTCTCTCACCCAGCATGGGTATATGTAAAATGACACCACAAAACACATTCCCCACCTTCTCCTGAGTACGGAGATACAAGATGTGTGACACTTTTTTGCAGCCTAGGTGGGCAAAGGGGCCCACATTCCAAAGAGCACCTTTCGGATTTCACAGGTCATTTACCTACTTACCACACATTAGGGCCCCTGGAAAATGCCAGGGCAGTATAACTACCCCACAAGTGACCCCATTTTGGAAAGAAGACACCCCAAGGTATTCCGTGAGGGGCATGGCAAGTTCCTGGAATTTTTTATTTTTTGTCACAAGTTAGTGGAAAATTATGTTTTTTTTTTTTGTTTTTTTTTCCCCATACAAAGTCTCATATTCCACTAACTTGTGACAAAAAATAAAAACTTCCATGAACTCACTATGCCCATCAGCGAATACCTTGGGGTCTTTTCTTTCCAAAATGGGGTCACTTGTGGGGTAGTTATACTGCCCTGGCATTTGGAATATGGGCCCCTTTGCCCACCTAGGCTGCAAAAAAGTGTCACACATCTGGTATCTCCGTACTCAGGAGAAGGTGGGGAATGTGTTTTGGGGTGTCATTTTACATATACCCATGCTGGGTGAGAGAAATATCTTGGCAAAAGACAACTTTTCCCATTTTTTATACAAAGTTGGCATTTGACCAAGATATTTATCTCACCCAGCATGGGTATATGTAAAAAGACACCCCAAAACACATTCCTCAACTTCTCCTGAGTACGGAGATACCAGATGTGTGACACTTTTTTGCAGCCTAGGTGGGCAAAGGGGCCCACATTCCAAAGAGCACCTTTCGGATTTCACAGGTCATTTTTTACTGAATTTGATTTCAAACTCCTTACCACACATTTGGGCCCCTAGAATGCCAGGGCAGTATAACTACCCCACAAGTGACCCCATTTTGGAAAGAAGAGACCCCAAGGTATTCGCTGATGGGCATAGTGAGTTCATGGAAGTTTTTATTTTTTGTCACAAGTTAGTGGAATATGAGACTTTGTATGAAAAAAAAAAAAATCATAATTTTCCACTAACTTGTGACAAAAAATAAAAAATTCTAGGAACTCGCCATGCCCCTCATGGAATACCTTGGGGTGTCTTCTTTCCAAAATGGGGTCACTTGTGGGGTAGTTATACTGCCCTGGCATTCTAGGGGCCCAAATGTGTGGTAAGGAGTTTGAAATCAAATTCTGTAAAAAATGACCTGTGAAATCCGAAAGGTGCTCTTTGGAATATGGGCCCCTTTGCCCACCTAGGCTGCAAAAAAGTGTCACACATCTGGTATCTCCGTACTCAGGAGAAGGTGGGGAATGTGTTTTGGGGTGTCTTTTTACATATACCCATGCTGGGTGAGAGAAATATCTTGGCAAAAGACAACTTTTCCCATTTTTTTATACAAAGTTGGCATTTGACCAAGATATTTCTCTCACCCAACATGGGTATATATAAAATGACACCCCAAAACACATTCCCCACCTTCTCCTGAGTACGGAGATACCAGATGTGTGACACTTTTTTGCAGCCTAGGTGGGCAAAGGGGCCCATATTCCAAAGAGCACCTTTCGGATTTCACAGGTCATTTTTTACAGAATTTGATTTCAAACTCCTTACCACACATTTGGGCCCCTAGAATGCCAGGGCAGTATAACTACCCCACAAGTGACCCCATTTTGGAAAGAAGAGACCCCAAGGTATTCGCTGATGGGCATAGTGAGTTCATAGAACTTTTTATTTTTTGTCACAAGTTAGTGGAATATGAGACTTTGTAAGAAAAAAATAAATAAATAAATAAATCATCATTTTCCGCTAACTTGTGACAAAAAATAAAAAGTTCTATGAACTCACTATGCCCATCAGCGAATACCTTAGGGTGTGTACTTTCCGAAATGGGGTCATTTGTGGGGTGTTTGTACTGTCTGGGCATTGTAGAACCTCAGGAAACATGACAGGTGCTCAGAAAGTCAGAGCTGCTTCAAAAAGCGGAAATTCACATTTTTGTACCATAGTTTGTAAACGCTATAACTTTTACCCAAACCATTTTTTTTTATCAAAGACATGTAGAACAATAAATTTAGAGCAAAATTTATATATGGATCTCGTATTTTTTGCAAAATTTTACAACTGAAAGTGAAAAATGTCATTTTTTTGCAAAAAAATCGTTAAATTTCGATTAATAACAAAAAAAGTAAAAATGTCAGCAGCAAAGAAATACCACCAAATGAAAGCTCTATTAGTGAGAAGAAAAGGAGGTAAAATTCATTTGGGTGGTAAGTTGCATGACCGAGCAATAAACGGTGAAAGTAGTGTAGGTCAGAAGTGTAAAAAGTGGCCTGGTCTTTCAGGGTGTTTAAGCACTGGGGGCTGAGGTGGTTAATGACCAGATAATTTCAGTTAAATTAGTCTTCACATGAGTGTTAATGCGCTACAACCATTTGTAAGCAGTGAAGACTGTGTGGTGCACAGCAATATTTAAAGCCACAGTACTGACATTTGTTCTATTGTGTAGGAACAGGCTAGCAGCTCAATTCACATGAGAAAAATTTATGAATGTACTTGCTGACATATTTTTATGCACTAACTACACTGGACTTTGTGCAACTATGAATTTTTGTAAAAAATAAATAATAAAATCTCTTGCCTTTGCAAACTTACTTAAATTGTTAAATTAATAGACATATCATGGCAGGGCTTCCAGATGCCATTTTTCCACAGGGTAATACATATATCATCTTTGCATAAACCTTCATGCGATTACAGCAACTCCTTGGTGCCTTTTTTTTTGTCAATGAGTGTGTTGCAACATAACAACAAACTGGTTGCCAGTTACTCCCCAGAAAAGGGATCATTTTTAGAATGCTTGTTTATACCATTGTGTGTGTGACATCTGTCCCCAAAAGGCATTATTTTTGGACAGTATTTTTAAAGTTAAGATGCATAACAAATCTAACAGTGCAGTGTAGTATTAAAGAGACCGTTTCCTACCACCAGCAATGTGTTTACCCATATATGTCACTGCTACACCTAGACTACTAATGTCTTAGCGTTAAAGAGTTTTAAAGTATTGTATACAGTCCTAAAATGCCCCAGAATGTCACCCACAATTTGTTAGAGCAAGTAGAGCACTCTTAATTTGTGTCAAATGTATTCAAATTTAGGGTTCATGCACACAGTCGTTGCCCGGCCATGGGCAAATTGTGGCCCGCATACAGCTGGTCCGCAATACACGGGCACCGGCCGTGTGCACCCCACATCACGGATGCGGACCCATTCACTTGAATGGGTCCGCAATACAGGAGGTGCGGTGCGGATCGGAGGCACGGATCGGAAGCCCACGGAAGCACTACGGAGTGCTTCCGTGAGTTTTCTGTCCGTGCCTCTGCACCGCATCCACAGGAGCCCCAGTTACAGGGGAAAACAGCCCTCTGTGGGGGCATTACACACAGGTAGAGGTGATCAGTATTTTCTTAGACCCTGCAGCTCTGCTTCTGCTCTGAGACACCCAGCGGTCACGTGACCACCGGGACTAACAGAGGAAGCTCGGCCGCTTCCTGCTCTTCCTTCCTGCGCTCAGGTACCGCTCTCCTGCCGGCACAGGAGAAGGCAGAAGTGGTAATAAACTGCTCCTGTCTTCACCTTAGGGTCCCCGCTGTGTCTGACAGCTGGGACCCGACCTGCTTTGCTAGATTGCAGGAGCTTTAATCCCAGCGCTGTAAAGAGCTGCCTGACCGTTTATATACATCTTATCTGCACAGGAACAGCTCCAGCAGATGCCAATGAGTCTCCATATTCATGAGCTCACGACTCTCCCTGCCCCTCGCCCTTGATTGACAGTTTTTTTTCCATATGAATCAGCAGCAGGTGGGCGGGGAGAGCCAGGTGCTCGTGAATATGGGGATTTGTTCGGCATGCGCTGGAGCTGTTTAGCACAAGATTTTATCCAAATGGCTGGGTCGATTAAACAAAGTGACCCAGCATTTTGATAAGGGCAGGATCTGTCACTAGTTTATGTTGCCCTTTCTCAGAACACCATGAAACTGGTGACAGATTCCTTTTAACCCCTTCTATCCCATTCCAGTTTTCACCTTCCTGTCCAGGACTATTTATTGCAAATCTGACATGTCACTTTATATGGTAATAACTTTGGAATGGTTTTACTTATCTAACAGATTCTGAGATTGTTTTCTGGTGACACATTGTACCTCATGTTAGCAGTAAATTCGGATCAATATTTAGTTCCTTTACTTTTAACAAAAAATGCAGCAACTCTGCCCTTGCTTTTTGGGGTTTTGTTAGGCTGGTTTCACACGTGTGTTGCGGAAAAAGATCCGGGTGCGTTGCGGGAACATGCGCGATTTTTCTGCGCGAGTGCAAAACATTATAATGCGTTTTGCACGCGCGTGAGAAAAATCGGCATGTTTGGTACCCAAACCCGAACTTCTTCACAGAAGTTTGGGTTTGGCGTTGTGTAGACTGTATTATTTTCCCTTATAACATGGTTATAAGGGAAAATAATAGCATTATTAATACAGAATGCTTAGTACAATAGGGCTGGATGGGTTAAAAAAAAAGAATTTTTTTTTTAACTCACCTTAATCCACTTGTTTGCGCAGCCCGGCTTCTCTTCTGTCTTCTTCTTTGAGGAATAGGGCCTTTGATGACGTCACTGCGCTCATCACATGGTCCATCACATGAGCCATTACCATGGTGATTGATCATGTGATGGACCATGTGATGAGCGCAGTGACGTCATCAAAGGTCCTTTTCCTGTGCACAGCAAAGATGAAGACAGAAGAGAAGCCGGGCTGCGCGAGCAAGTGGATTAAGGTGAGTTAAATATTTTTTTTAACCCCTCCAGCCCTATTGTACTAAGCATTCTGTATTAATAATGTTATTATTTTCCCTTATAACCATGTTATAAGGGAAAATAATAATAATCGGGTCTACATCCCGATCGTCTCCTAGCAACCGTGCGTGAAAATCGCACCGCTTCCGAACTTGCTTGCGGATGCTTGCGATTTTCACGCAGCCCTATTCACTTCTATGGGGCCTGCGTTGCGTGAAAAACACAGAATATAGAACATGCTCCGATTTTCATGCAACGCACAAGTGATGCATGAAAACCAACGCTCATGTGCACAGCCCCATAGAATTGAATGGGTCCGGATTCAGTGCGGGTGCAATACACATTGCACCCGTGCGGAAATCTCACCCGTGTGAAAGGGGCCTTACTGCAGCATACACTGTGCGGGAAAAATGACATGTTATCTTTATTCTGCTGGTCAGTATTACAGAAATACCAAGTTTATATATCTTTTTTACGTTTTGCCACTTTTACACAAAGCATTTTTGCAAAGAAAAATTATGTTTTTGCATCACCATTTTCTGAAGGCCATAATTTATTTATTTTCAGCCAATTGTCTTATTTGGGGGCTCAATTTTTGTGGGATGATGTGACAATTTCATTGGTACCATTTTGGGGTACATACGACTTTTAAAAAAAATATATAATCTTTATTGAGATTAAGAAATCTTTTCTTTTCAGTGCAGGTGTCCACTGTTCCACACGTAAGCTGTGCATGATACAGATGTTATACATAGTGGATGGTATAAACGATAAATGCATCATTAGTACAAGCCCGCACATTTGTGTTATGCATTATGGTAATGACATTATCTCCTTTTTTTTATTTTTTATTTTTTTTATTAATTAACCATAATCAATACTAAACGTCCCTGAACTCCCCCCCCCCAACCCCCCACCCCCGCCTCACATACGACTTTTTGATTGCTCGATATTACACATTTTGTAAGGTGAGGTGACAAAAAATTACTGTTCTGACACAGTTTTTATGTATTTCTTTTTACAGCTTTCACCTGACAGGGTATTTTATGTGATATTTGTATAGAGCCAGTTGTTCCGGACACGATGATACCTAATATGTCTATTTTTGTTTGTTAAGTTTTACACAGTAAAAGCATTTTTGAAAAGACAAAATCTTGTTTTTGTGTTGCCATTTTCTGAGAGCCATTTTTTTTTATTTTTCAAGCGATTGTCTTATGTGGGGGCTCATTTTTTGCGGGATGAGGTAACAGTACTATTTTAGAGTACATTTGACTTTTTGATCGCTTTGTATTACACTTTTTGTTAGGCAAGATGGCTGTTTTGGCGCAGTTTTTATTTTTTTACACCAACCATCTGGGCTCCTGTAAACAAGGCAGATATAGCAGAGCTGGAGAGGGTCCAGAGGAGGGCAACTACAGTACCCTGAAAGATTATCAAAATTAGGGTTATTCACTTTAGAAAAAAGACGGCTGAGGGGAGATCTAATAACTAGGTATAAATATATCAGGGGGCAGTACAGAGATCTCTCCCATCATCTATTTATCCCCAGGACTGTGACTGTGACGAGGGGACATCCTCTGTGTCTGGAGGAAAGAAGGTTTGTACACAAACATAGAAGAGGATTCTTTACGGTAAGAACAGTGAGACTATGGAACTCTCTGCCTGAGGAGGTGGTGATGGTGAGTACAATAAAGGAATTCAAGAGGGGCCTGGATGTATTTCTGGAGCGTAATAATATTACAGGATATAGCTACTAAAGAGGGGTCGTTGATCCAGGGAGTTAGGCTACTCTCACACCTGCGTTCGGGGCTCCGCTTGTGAGCTCCGTTTGAAGGGGCTCACAAGCGGCCCCGAACGCATCCGTACTGCCCCAATGCATTCTGAGTGGATGCGGATCCGCTCAGAATGCATCAGTCTGGCAGCGTTCAGCCTCCGCTCCGCTCAGCAAGCGGACACGCAAACGCTGCTTGCAGCGTTCGGGTGTCCGCCTGGCCGTGCCGAGGCAAACGGATCCGTCCAGACTTACAATGTAAGTCAATGGGGACGGCTCCGTTTGAAGTTGACACAATATGGCTCAATTTTCAAACGGATCCGTCCCCCATTGACTTTCAAAGTAAAGTCTGGACGGATCCGTCTGAACTACTTTCACACTTAGAATTTTTTCTAAGCTATAATGCAGACGGAGCCGTTCTGAACGGATCCAAACGTCTGCATTATGGGAGCGGATCCGTCTGTGCAGACAGCAGTGTGAAAGTAGCCTTAGTCTGATTGCCTGATTGGTGTTGGGAAGGCATTTTTTATTCCCCTAAAGTAGGGGAAAATTGGCTTCTACCTCACAGGGTTTGTTTTTTTTGCCTTCCTCTGGATCAATTTGCAGGATAACAGGCCGAACTGGATGGACAAATGTCTTTTTTCGGCCTTATGTACTATGTTACTATTCACCTGACAAGGTATTTAATATGATATTTTTATAGAGCCAGTTGTTACAGATGCGGTGATACCTGATATGTCTATTTTTCTTTTTCTATTTTTTTTTTTTTACAATTTTATTACTTAATTATGGGATGGGATGTTTTTTATTATTATGTAAAACACTTTTTTTTTTTGTCCCACTATAAGACTTTTGGGAGTCTGATCCCCTCTACAATGCATTACAATAAAGTATTGATTTCCAGAGAATTAATATTTAGGCACAATAAAGGGGTTCTCCAGGGGTGGTTATTAATGGCCACGAGCAACTCATCATAACTTGTGACTAGGAGTCTCTTAGGGGGTTGTGATGGGATAGGGCATCACTATACATTGAGCTTCTCCACCTGCCTTTACTTTACATCGGTGAGCGTTCCTGTCAGGCTCATATCACACTCAGGATAGCTCTAATACTACCCATAATAGAGCAGGAACTCTGCTCTACAAGACATGGTAATAGTACAATTGTGTTTGCAGTACGAGCCTGAAGGGAATGCTCACCGATGTAAAGCAAAGGCAGCCCACGAAGTGCAATATATAGCAAGTTTGACAAGAAGGGGGTCAGGATCACATCCTACATGAATAAGATTTGGTATCGCTGTAATCGCAGTGACCCGTGTAGCTGGCCAGCTAAGACCTGTCCTAGGTTGCTAATACGGCACAGGCTACTTTCACACTCGCGTTTGGTGCGGATCTGTCATGGATATGCACAGACGGATCCGTTCGGATAATACAACCGTCTGCATCCGTTCATAACGGATCCGTTTGTATTATCTTTAACATAGCCAAGACGGATCCGTCATGAACACCACTGAAAGTCAATGGAGGACGGATCCGTTTTCTATTGTGCCAGATTGTATCATAGAAAACAAATCCGTCCCCATTGACTTACATTGTGTGTCAGAACGGATCCGTTTGGCTCAGTTTTGTCAGACGGATACCAAAACGCTAGCAAGCAGCGTTTTGTTGTCCGCCTCCAAAGCGGAATGGAGACAGAACTGAGGCAAACTGATGCATTCTGAGAGGATCTTTTTCCATTCAGAATGCATTAGGGCAAAACTGATCGATTTTGGATCACTTGTGAGAGCCCTGAACGGATCTCGCAGACGGAAAGCCAAAACGCCAGTGTAAAACTAGCCTTATATGTTTATACAGCTAAGACCTGCCAATAACCTTAATACAGTTCCTATGTTTATGTGTTAAAGACAAAAGCAGAGTTATTTACTGTGACTTTGTGTTTTGGATGTCATGCAACTGTATATATTGTGTTCACAGAAGCAGAAAAGATAATGTGCCTTTAAGATTCATTGTATGGATGTAAGGTAAGCTCAATGACACAGCAGACACAACAGAAAGCATAGAGTTAAACTGTTGTTACTGAGCAGAAGATAAGACCAATCACAGCAAGCCTCACACACAGCAGGAGTCTTGACCAATCACAGTCAGCCTCACACACAGCCTGTGTGGGAAATTCCCCTAGCTAGAATCATTACACCAGAGGAGAGGATCTGAACAGACATTCACTCCACTAAGAGCTGTGTTTTATGGAAGCAAAAGGCCAGAATAGGTATTTAAAACAGTTATATAATGTTCCTACTGTTATCATGATTAGAACTGTATACTGAACTGGTTATATGTATGTTTACTTACAGTTCCACCATACAATCCAAACAAATTGCATACAAATAAACTGCTCATACCAGATCATAAGCAATTGTATAGAGCAAACTGCAAACCAAGTAGAGCAAGTGAACTATTGGTTAACCTCAGATATACCTTTTAGAGAGATCATAAAGTGCTTAAATAACTTAAAGTGAGAGTACAGATACTGAAGAGAGAAATATATCCACCATTTTATGTTGAATTAAAAGATTGAACAGTTGAACCACCATCTTATGCATACCGCCATTTTGTGATATCTTTTCAACATGTACAGTGGGATGCGAAAGTTTGGGCAACCTTGTTAATCATCATGATTTTCCTGTATAAATCGTTGGTTGTTACGATAAAAAATGTCAGTTAAATATATCATATAGGAGACACACACAGTGATATTTGAGAAGTGAAATGAAGTTTATTGGATTTACAGAAAGTGTGCTATAATTGTTTAAACAAAATTAGGCAGGTGCATAAATTTGGGCACCACAAAAAAAAAATGAAATCAATATTTAGTAGATCCTCCTTTTGCAGAAACTACAGCCTCTAAACGCTTCCTGTAGGTTCTAATGAGAGTCTGGATTCTGGTTGAAGGTATTTTGGACCATTCCTCTTTACAAAACATCTTTAGTTCATTCAGGTTTGATGGCTTCCGAGCATGGACAGCTCTCTTTAAGTCACACCACAGATTTTCAATTATATTCAGGTCTGGGGACTGAGATGGCCATTCCAGAACGTTGTACTTGTTCCTCTGCATAAATGCCTTAGTGGATTTTGAGCAGTGTTTAGGGTCGTTGTCTTGTTGAAAGATCCAGCCCCGGCGCAGCTTCAGCTTTGTCACTGATTCCTGGACATTGGTCTCCAGAATCTGCTGATACTGAGTGGAATCCATGCGTCCCTCTACTTTGACAAGATTCCCAGTCCCTGCACTGGCCACACAGCCCCACAGCATGATGGAACCACCACCATATTTTACTGTAGGTAGCAGGTGTTTTTCTTGGAATGCTGTGTTCTTTTTCCTCCATGCATAACGCCCCTTGTTATGGCCAAATAACTCAGTCCACAGCACCTTATTCCAAAATGAAGCTGGCTTGTCCAAATGTGCTTTAGCCCACCTCAAGCGGCACTTTTTGTGCTGTGGGCGGAGAAAAGGCTTCCTCTGCATCACTCTCGCATACAGCATCTCCTTGTGTAAAGTGCGCCAAATGGTTGAATGATGCACAGTGACTCCATCTGCAGCAAGATGATGTTGTAGGTCTTTGGTGCTGGTCTGTGGGTTGACTCTGACTGTTCTCACCATTCGTCACTTCTGTCTATCCGAGATTTTTCTTGGTCTGCCACTTCGAGCCTTAACTTGAACTGAGCCTGTGGTCTTCCATTTCCTCAATATGTTCCTAACTGTGGAAACAGACAGCTGAAATCTCTGAGACAGCTTTCTGTATCCTTCCCCTAAACCATGATGGTGAACAATCTTTGTCTTCAGGTCATTTGAGAGTTGTTTTGAGACCCCCATGTTGCTACTCTTCAGAGAAAATTAAAAGAGGAGGGAAACTTACAATTGACCCCCTTAAATACTCTTTCTCACAATTGGATTCACCTGTGTATGTAGGTCAGGGGTCACTGAGCTTACCAAGCTAATTTGAGTTCCAATAATTAGTTCTAAAGGTTTTGGAATCAATAAAATGACAACAGTGCCCAAATTTATGCACCTGCCTAATTGTGTTTAAACAATTATAGCACACTTTCTGTAAATCCAATAAACTTCATTTCACTTCTCAAATATCACTGTGTGTGTCTCCTATATGATATATTTAACTGACATTTTTTATCGTAACAACCAATGATTTATACAGGAAAACCATGACAATTAACAAGGTTGCCCAAACTTTCGCATCCCACTGTATTATGTACATGGACTATCTGCTGCGGAGGTGGCAGTGTTATATATGAAGAAAAGTTGAAGTGAATAAAGAAGTTATTTCAAGCATTTGGTGTGCTCTTTAAGCCTACTGTTTCTATAGAACGGCGCTAGAAGAATTACAGAGTAACAAACAGTCTGGCTGGACTAAAAAGTTAGAGATATCAGCATTCTTCTAGTGCCACAGTGCAAAAGGCACCTCATAGTGCTGCGCCTGCCACAAACCTCTAAATAAAAGTAATCAGTCAGTTTTACCACACAGTCAATGCCGTAAAAACAAGGCCCATAAAACAATGGCGCAATTGTGTGTTTTTTTCCATTACCACTCCAATAATAATTTTTTTTACAGCTTCACAATGCATTGTATGGAATATTAAATGGTGCCATTTGAAAGTACAATGGGTATGTGAATGAAAAAGTAAAAAAGTTATGGTATTTAGAAGGCAGGGAGTAAAAAAAAGCAAAATGCAATGAGTGGCTGCATTAGGAAGGGGGTTAAAGTATAGACGTGATACTCTACATGGTATGGTACACAGTGTATATTTACCCTGTTTTAGGGGATGATCTGACTGGTGAGCCTGCGGTTTCAGTTTTGCGTCTTTCATCTACACGTTCTAATAACAGAATAAAAATTACAGTAACTAAGGACATTTGAAGAATAATAATCAAGGAACATTACAGGAATATTGATGAATGTCTAGATGGCTACATAGGCCTGAAAATACAGTATATGGTATATGCAATAATCAGCAAAGGGAAATATACCTCCCTTTTTAGGTTTGGTTCTGTAAAGACTGATATCTTTCTTTTATACCATGAAAGGCAATATCTTGCTAATATAGTCATTTATAATTTTTTACATTAACCCCTAGGCCTCTCCCCTACTCACCAAACACTGTCCTTGGTATTGCTGCTCAGTCCTATTCACTTCTATGGGGATGAGCTGCGCCTAGGCCATGTGACCAAAGAACGTGTCGTCACTTGGCCTAGCGAAAGCTGAGAGAAGGCCGTGGCACTACTGTAGAGCGCTGCTGCCTTCTCAAACTGATTGGTGGGGGTCCCAGGTGTCGGACCCCCAATGATCAGATATTGATAACCTATCCTGAGGATAAGTTATCATTATTTAAAGGGGTTGTCCGGGCTTTTACTATTGATGACCTATCCTCACGATTGGTCATTAATATCAGATCGGCAGTGGTCTGACGCCCGGCACGCCCGCTGACCAGCTGTATGAGATGACGGTGCGCACAGAGCGCACGTGCCGTCTCCCTTCTTTCTTCCTGTCCGCTGCTACTGTCGATGGCAAAGACCATAAACAGCAGGGGTAAGCAGGAATAGAAACAGCACTGCGTGCGCCTTCTCCTCATACAGCTTGAGGGTGTCAGCCAGGGGATGTTTGCTGCAAATCCCCGCCGATCTGATATGTCCCTGAGTGGCATTGATCGTGTGCACGGGAGCGCACAGCTCATATGATCTTATGAGTTCAGGAAAATAGTCCCACGGGCGGCCTGACGTGCACAGTATCATTGTAATCTATGATGCTGTGCGCTCCCGTGCGCACGAACAATGCCACTTCAGGACATATGGCCCACTCACGGACCGTATGTCTCAGGGGGCATACGTCGTGTGCAATGGCCCTAAGTCTCAGAAAATCCCTTTAAGGGCCAAGGGACATGTGACATGTCAATGTATGTAGTAATAACTTTGGGATTTGGGTTTTTATTCATCTAACCGTTTCTGAGTTTTCTCATGACACATTGTACTTCATGTTAGCGGTAAATTTGAGTTCATTTATTAAAAATTAACAGAAAATGTGGAAAAAAATAGCTATTATCTAAATTTAAATTTCTCTGTTTTTAAGGCCTCTTGCACACGAGGTTTCCGTTTTTCCGTTCCGTTCAAAGATAGAACATGTCCTATTATTGTCCGCATAACGGACAAGGATAAGAATGTACACGGACGTCATCTGTATTTTTTGCGGATCCGTTTTTTGTGGACCGCAAAATACTGAAAAAGCCATACGGTCGTGTCCAAGAGGCCTAAGACAGATAGTGGTATCTCATAAAATAGTTGTTAACCCCTTCCTAGCCCCTAACAATTTTAAATAGCACGTACCTGGGGCTAATGTATACGATTGATGATAATGTCGATCACACACATTTACCCGTCAGATGCAGTGGTCAAATGCGACCAAGACATCAGTGAGGTTAACCACCTCCGGACCGCCTAACGCAGGATCGCGTTCCGGAGGTGGCAGCCCTGGCAGAGTCACGCATATATGCGTCATCTCGCGAGACGCGAGATTTCCTGTGAACGCGCGCACACAGGCGCGCGCGCTCACAGGAACGGAAGGTAAGAGAGTTGATCTCCAGCCTGCCAGCGGCGATCGTTCGCTGGCAGGCTGGAGATGTGTTTTTTTTAACCCCTAACAGGTATATTAGACGCTGTTTTGATAACAGCGTCTAATATACCTGCTACCTGGTCCTCTGGTGGTCCCCTTTGTTGGATCGACCACCAGAGGACACAGGTAGCTCAGTAAAGTAGCACCAAGCACCACTACACTACACTACACCCCCCCCCGTCACTTATTAACCCCTTATTAGCCCCTGATCACCCCATATAGACTCCCTGATCACCCCATATAGACTCCCTGATCACCCCCCTGTCATTGATTACCCCCCTGTCATTGATTACCCCCCTGTCATTGATCAACCCCCTGTAAAGCTCCATTCAGACGTCCGCATGATTTTTACGGATCCACTGATAGATGGATCGGATCCGCAAAACGCATCCGGACGTCTGAATGAAGCCTTACACGGGCGTGATCAATGACTGTGGTGATCACCCCATATAGACTCCCTGATCACCCCCCTGTCATTGATTACCCCCCTGTAAAGCTCCATTCAGATGTCCGCATGATTTTTACGGATGCACTGATAGATGGATCGGATCCGCAAAACGCATCCGGACGTCTGAATGAAGCCTTACAGGGGCATGATCAATGACTGTGGTTATCACCCCATATAGACTCCCTGATCACCCCCCTGTCATTGATTACCCCCCTGTAAAGCTCCATTCAGATGTCCGCATGATTTTTACGGATGCACTGATAGATGGATCGGATCCGAAAAACGCATCCGGACGTCTGAATGAAGCCTTACAGGGGCATGATCAATGACTGTGGTTATCACCCCATATAGACTCCCTGATCACCCCCCTGTCATTGATCACCCCCCCTGTCATTGATTACCCCCCTGTAAAGCTCCATTCAGATGTCCGCATGATTTTTACGGATGCACTGATAGATGGATCGGATCCGCAAAACGCATCCGGACGTCTGAATGAAGCCTTACAGGGGCATGATCAATGACTGTGGTTATCACCCCATATAGACTCCCTGATCACCCCCCTGTCATTGATTACCCCCCTGTAAAGCTCCATTCAGATGTCCGCATGATTTTTACGGATGCACTGATAGATGGATCGGATCCGCAAAACGCATCCGGACGTCTGAATGAAGCCTTACAGGGGCATGATCAATGACTGTGGTTATCACCCCATATAGACTCCCTGATCACCCCCCTGTCATTGATTACCCCCCTGTAAAGCTCCATTCAGATGTCCGCATGATTTTTACGGATGCACTGATAGATGGATCGGATCCGCAAAACGCATCCGGACGTCTGAATGAAGCCTTACAGGGGCATGATCAATGACTGTGGTTATCACCCCATATAGACTCCCTGATCACCCCCCTGTCATTGATTACCCCCCTGTAAAGCTCCATTCAGATGTCCGCATGATTTTTACGGATCCACTGATAGATGGATCGGATCCGCAAAACGCATCCGGACGTCTGAATAAAGCCTTACAGGGGCATGATCAATGACTGTGGTTATCACCCCATATAGACTCCCTGATAATCCCCCTGTCATTGATCACCCCCCCTGTCATTGATTACCCCCCTGTAAAGCTCCATTCAGATGTCCGCATGATTTTTACGGATGCACTGATAGATGGATCGGATCCGCAAAACGCATACGGACGTCTGAATGAAGCCTTACAGGGGCATGATCAATGACTGTGGTTATCACCCCATATAGACTCCCTGATCACCCCCCTGTCATTGATTACCCCCCTGTAAAGCTCCATTCAGATGTCCGCATGATTTTTACGGATGCACTGATAGATGGATCGGATCCGCAAAACGCATCCGGACGTCTGAATGAAGCCTTACAGGGGCATGATCAATGACTGTGGTTATCACCCCATATAGACTCCCTGATCACCCCCCTGTCATTGATTACCCCCCTGTAAAGCTCCATTCAGATGTCCGCATGATTTTTACGGATGCACTGATAAATGGATCGGATCCGCAAAACGCATCCGGACGTCTGAATGAAGCCTTACAGGGGCATGATCAATGACTGTGGTTATCACCCCATATAGACTCCCTGATCACCCCCCTGTCATTGATCACCCCCCCTGTCATTGATTACCCCCCTGTAAAGCTCCATTCAGATGTCCGCATGATTCTTACGGATGCACTGATAGATGGATCGGATCCGCAAAACGCATACGGACGTCTGAATGAAGCCTTACAGGGGCATGATCAATGACTGTGGTTATCACCCCATATAGACTCCCTGATCACCCCCCTGTCATTGATTACCCCCCTGTAAAGCTCCATTCAGATGTCCGCATGATTTTTACGGATGCACTGATAGATGGATCGGATCCGCAAAACGCATCCGGACGTCTGAATGAAGCCTTACAGGGGCATGATCAATGACTGTGGTTATCACCCCATATAGACTCCCTGATCACCCCCCTGTCATTGATTACCCCCCTGTAAAGCTCCATTCAGATGTCCGCATGATTTTTACGGATGAACTGATAAATGGATCGGATCCGCAAAACGCATCCGGACGTCTGAATGAAGCCTTACAGGGGCATGATCAATGACTGTGGTTATCACCCCATATAGACTCCCTGATCACCCCCCTGTCATTGATCACCCCCCCTGTCATTGATTACCCCCCTGTAAAGCTCCATTCAGATGTCCGCATGATTTTTACGGATGCACTGATAGATGGATCGGATCCGCAAAACGCATACGGACGTCTGAATGAAGCCTTACACGGGCGTGATCAATGACTGTGGTTATCACCCCATATAGACTCCCTGATCACCCCCCTGTCATTGATCACCCCCCTGTCATTGATCACCCCCCTGTCATTGATCACCCCCCCTGTCATTGATCACCCTCTGTAAGGCTCCATTCAGACATTTTTTTGGCCCAAGTTAGCGGAACGGGAGACTTTGTGAGAAAAAAATTAAAAATATCAATTTCCGCTAACTTGTGCCAAAAAAAAAAAATTTCTATGAACTCGCCATGCCCCTCATTGAATACCTTGGGGTGTCTTCTTTCCAAAATGGGGTCACATGTGGGGTATTTATACTGCCCTGGCATTCTAGGGGCCCCAAAGCGTGAGAAGAAGTCTGGTATCCAAATGTCTAAAAATGCCCTCCTAAAAGGAATTTGGGCACCTTTGCGCATCTAGGCTGCAAAAAAGTGTCACACATCTGGTATCGCCGTACTCAGGAGAAGTTGGGGAATGTGTTTTGGGGTGTCATTTTACATATACCCATGCTGGGTGAGATAAATATCTTGGTCAAATGCCAACTTTGTATAAAAAAATGGGAAAAGTTGTCTTTTGCCAAGATATTTCTCTCACCCAGCAAGGGTATATGTAAAATGACACCCCAAAACACATTCCCCAACTTCTCCTGAATACGGCAATACCACATGTGTGACACTTTTTTGCAGCCTAGGTGGGCAAAGGGGCCCATATTCCAAAGAGCACCTTTAGGATTTCACAGGTCATTTACCTACTTACCACACATTAGGGCCCCTGGAAAATGCCAGGGCAGTATAACTACCCCACAAGTAACCCCATTTTGGAAATAAGACACCCCAAGGTATTCCGTGAGGGGCATGGCGAGTTCCTAGAATTTTTTATTTTTTGTCACAAGTTAGTGGAAAATGCTTATTTTTTTTTATTTCTATTTTTTTTATACAAAGTCTCATATTCCACTAACTTGTGACAAAAAATAAAAACTTCCATGAACTCACTATGCCCATCAGCGAATACCTTGGGGTCTCTTCTTTCCAAAATGGGGTCACTTGTGGGGTAGTTATACTGCCCTGGCATTCTAGGGGCCCAAATGTGTGGTAAGGAGTTTGAAATCAAATTCTGTAAAAAATGACCTGTGAAATCCGAAAGGTGCTCTTTGGAATATGGGCCCCTTTGCCCACCTAGGCTGCAAAAAAGTGTCACACATCTGGTATCTCCGTACTCAGGAGAAGTTGGGGAATGTGTTTTGGGGTGTCATTTTACATATACCCATGCTGGGTGAGAGAAATATCTTGGCAAAAGACAACTTTTCCCATTTTTTTATACAAAGTTGGCATTTGACCAAGATATTTATCTCACCCAGCATGGGTATATGTAAAAAGACACCCCAAAACACATTCCTCAACTTCTCCTGAATACAGAGATACCAGATGTGTGACACTTTTTTGCAGCCTAGGTGGGCAAAGGGGCCCATATTCCAAAGAGCACCTTTCGGATTTCACAGGTCATTTTTTACAGAATTTGATTTCAAACTCCTTACCACACATTTGGGCCCCTAGAATGCCAGGGCAGTATAACTACCCCACAAGTGACCCCATTTTGGAAAGAAGAGACCCCAAGGTATTCGCTGATGGGCATAGTGAGTTCATGGAAGTTTTTATTTTTTGTCACAAGTTAGTGGAATATGAGACTTTGTATGAAAAAAAAAAAAATCATCATTTTCCACTAACTTGTGACAAAAAATAAAAAATTCTAGGAACTTGCCATGCCCCTCACGGAATACCTTGGGGTGTCTTCTTTCCAAAATGGGGTCACTTGTGGGGTAGTTATACTGCCCTGGCATTCTAGGGGCCCAAATGTGTGGTAAGGAGTTTGAAATCAAATTCTGTAAAAAATGACCTGTGAAATCCGAAAGGTGCTCTTTGGAATATGGGCCCCTTTGCCCACCTAGGCTGCAAAAAAGTGTCACACATCTGGTATCTCCGTACTCAGGAGAAGTTGGGGAATGTGTTTTGGGGTGTCATTTTTCATATACCCATGCTGGGTGAGAGAAATATCTTGGCAAAAGACAACTTTTCCCATTTTTTTATACAAAGTTGGCATTTGACCAAGATATTTATCTCACCCAGCATGGGTATATGTAAAAAGACACCCCAAAACACATTCCTCAACTTCTCCTGAATACAGAGATACCAGATGTGTGACACTTTTTTGCAGCCTAGGTGGGCAAAGGGGCCCATATTCCAAAGAGCACCTTTCGGATTTCACAGGTCATTTTTTACAGAATTTGATTTCAAACTCCTTACCACACATTTGGGCCCCTAGAATGCCAGGGCAGTATAACTACCCCACAAGTGACCCCATTTTGGAAAGAAGAGACCCCAAGGTATTCGCTGATGGGCATAGTGAGTTCATGGAAGTTTTTATTTTTTGTCACAAGTTAGTGGAATATGAGACTTTGTATGAAAAAAAAAAAAAATCATCATTTTCCACTAACTTGTGACAAAAAATAAAAAATTCTAGGAACTTGCCATGCCCCTCACGGAATACCTTGGGGTGTCTTCTTTCCAAAATGGGGTCACTTGTGGGGTAGTTATACTGCCCTGGCATTCTAGGGGCCCAAATGTGTGGTAAGGAGTTTGAAATCAAATTCTGTAAAAAATGACCTGTGAAATCCGAAAGGTGCTCTTTGGAATATGGGCCCCTTTGCCCACCTAGGCTGCAAAAAAGTGTCACACATCTGGTATCTCCGTACTCAGGAGAAGTTGGGGAATGTGTTTTGGGGTGTCATTTTACATATACCCATGCTGGGTGAGAGAAATATCTTGGCAAACGACACCTTTTCCCATTTTTTTATACAAAGTTGGCATTTGACCAAGATATTTATCTCACCCAGCATGGGTATATGTAAAAAGACACCCCAAAACACATTCCTCAACTTCTCCTGAATACAGAGATACCAGATGTGTGACACTTTTTTGCAGCCTAGGTGGGCAAAGGGGCCCATATTCCAAAGAGCACCTTTCGGATTTCACTCGTCATTTTTTACAGAATTTGATTTCAAACTCCTTACCACACATTTGGGCCCCTAGAATGCCAGGGCAGTATAACTACCCCACAAGTGACCCCATTTTGGAAAGAAGAGACCCCAAGGTATTCGCTGATGGGCATAGTGAGTTCATAGAACTTTAAATTTTTTGTCACAAGTTAGTGGAATATGAGACTTTGTAAGAAAAAAAAAAAAAAAAAATCATAATTTTCCGCTAACTTGTGACAAAAAATAAAAAGTTCTATGAACTCACTATGCCCATCAGCGAATACCTTAGGGTGTGTACTTTCCGAAATGGGGTCATTTGTGGGGTGTTTGTACTGTCTGGGCATTGTAGAACCTCAGGAAACATGACAGGTGCTCAGAAAGTCAGAGCTGCTTGAAAAAGCGGAAATTCACATTTTTGTACCATAGTTTGTAAACGCTATAACTTTTACCCAAACCAATTTTTTTTTACCCAAACATTTTTTTTTTATCAAAGACATGTAGAACAATAAATTTAGAGCAAAATTTATATATGGATGTCGTTTTTTTTTGCAAAATTTTGCAACTGAAAGTGAAAAATGTCATTTTTTTGCAAAAAAATCGTTAAATTTCGATTAATAACAAAAAAAGTAAAAATGTCAGTAGCAATGAAATACCACCAAATGAAAGCTCTATTAGTGAGAAGAAAAGGAGGTAAAATTCATTTGGGTGGTAAGTTGCATGACCGAGCAATAAATGGTAAAAGTAGTGTAGGTCAGAAGTGTAAAAAGTGGTCTGGTCTTTCAGGGTGTTTAAGCACTGGGGGCTGAAGTGGTTAAAAACCGGGAGCACATGCTTCTGGCTGTGCATCCGTTCCCCCTAGCAACCGTTTTTAAAAATATTTAAAAATAATTACTCCCTTTAAACAAACGGCGAAATGGGGAAAAAAGTCAAAATGACCAATTCGCCATTTTTTTTGGGTCATTTCAAAAATTGTATCAATAAAAAGAACAGATGGCCTCTGTTATGAGACCTCACACAGCTCTGTACACATAAAAATGTAAAAATTATGCGGATCAGAATCTGGCGATTCAAACAAAGAATTAGTTTTTTCCAAAGTTTTATATTTATTTTTTTCAGTATTAAAACACTAGAAAAAAAATACAAGAAAAAATTTCTGTGGGATGAGGTGATGTTGTCATTGGCACAATTTTGGAGTACATATAGTTTTGATCGCTTGTGGTTTTGATTCTTTTTGTGAGGGAAGGTGACCATAAAATTGCTGTTCTGGCCCCGTTTTTATTTTTTTTACAGCGTTCACCTGACAGGGTAGAGATTTATATAGCTCCTCATTCAGGACACAGTCATACCTAATATGTTTTTTTCTTTATTCTTTTCAATTTTACACAATAAAAGCATTTTTGGAAAAAAAATTCTTGTTTTTGTGTCACCATTTTCTGAGAGACATATTTTTTTATTTTTCTGGTGTTGATTTTGTGTGAGGACCCATTTTTTGGGGGGATGAGGTGACATTTTCATTTGGGTATTGTAAGGCAGTGACAGGCCTCATATATGATAGAAGGTATGTATCTCCCAGAATGGTGCAGGAAACCTATTAAGGAGATACATATTGTGGTTTGCTGTGGTGCACATGAGACGTGCCACCAAGGTACCCGGCATTGGTGGAGTGGAAGCCAGAAGCTAGAGTGTACACTAAGATAGATGGTGGACACTGTTGATACCTAGTATAGCTGGTCACAGCTAATCTGGGCCTGGCTTTTACTGGGAGTAAGCAAAGAGCTGGTTGGGTGCTTACTCCCCACGATCCACTCCGGGGTTTATACGTGGCCCATGTCCACGATTGCGTTTAAGGCTACGTCTACACGACGACATTTGTCGCGCGACATTTTGTTGCACTAATGTCGCGCGACAATTTTTATAATGGCAGTCTATGGTGTCGCACTACAACATGCAACATGCTGCGACGCAACAGTCGCAGAAAATCCATTCAAGATGGATTTTTCTGCGACTGTTGCGTCGCAGTCGCAGCATGTTGCATGTTGCAGCGCAACACCATAGACTGCCATTATAAAAATTGTCGCGTGACATTGGTGCAACAAAATGTTGCGCTACAAATGTTGCAGTGTAGTTGTGCCTTATCTGTCGCGTGACAAATGTCGTCGTGTAGACGTAGCCTAAAAGTCAGCAGCATGAGGCAAGGTGTGTCTGTTGAATGAGCGGCTGCAGATCACACACAGCAAGGCACTAGTGAAGGAAACACTGGCCTGTGGACTGATCACCTGACCCGGCTGTAACTGAACTGTAAGTTTGCTGGAACATGCAATAAACTGTGTTGAAGAGACTTTGTTGTGTCCCTGCCTTTCTTCAAAACTGGTCCTTGTAGTCCACGGCATTACATATGATGGAGGATGCAGGCAGACCAGTAAGGCAAACACAGTGTTCACATGTCCGGGATTGAACCAGCAAAGTTCCAACCTAAGCCAGCAGCTGAGGTTGAGGAAAATAGAGTGAGTGGTGGTGGATCGGTTGGTGCGTACTCTGCCAGTGGCCATTCAACGTTGGGTGGGTCAGGGGGACCCGGGCAACCTTGACCAGTTGCTCAGCCTGGTCGAGCGGTACATGGCCACCCATGGTGCGGGACACTTCTCAAAAGGTGACACCCCGGCCCCACTTATAGAGACTGGGAAAAAGTCCTGATCCCAAGCAGGGGATAATGCAACCCAAAGGCCCATTAAGCGGAACCCGTGGGCTCGTGAGAACACATTTATCCGATGCTGGCGGTGCCAGGGGCCTGGAAATAGGGCTGCTAACTGCCCCTTGACCACTGAACCCATGGAGTGCGGGTTTGCTCTGCAGTCCTCATTCTACGCCAGACCTGTCTGTACCGCAAACACCCTGCTGTGCTCTGGTGAACCTCCCATGTGCCAGGTGTCCATTAACTGGTACCGAATTAACACACTGTTAGACTCCGGGAGTCTAGTGACCCTAATGCTCGGGTCACTGGTTTGTTAGAAAAATCCCTCTGAACAAAAGGTCTCCGTTATCTGTATCCATGGGGATATCCGAGAGTATCCGACGGCGATGGTTGTCATGGCCACGCCGGGGGGAGGTATAGCACATCGTGGGAGTGGTAAAGAATCTTCCATACGGGACTATTTTAGAAAGAGATTTACCCATATTCTGGTCCTTATGGAAGGATGGAGCGCGATCTCTTGTGGAGAAAGACTCTCTGGGTCCTGAACCTGAAGACCCCGATTCCGGTGTACCGGCCATAAGGGTCCCCATCATAGGGCCAGAGTGTAACCACAATAGGTTTCCCCTAGAGGTATTGGCTGGTGAGGCCGCAGAGGCCACATCTATCCCGGAGCTGGAAGTGACCCGGGACAGGTTCGGAACCGCCTAACTCCAGGACCCCACTCTGGTATGGGCCAGAGAGAGAGTGTAATCAATGTGGTAGCCCAACATCTTGGCGCAGAAGCGGTGTTTCCCCATATGGCTGTGTCCCAGGACTTATTGTACCGTGTCGACAAGGTCCGACAGGAGGCAGTGGAGCAGCTAGTAGTACCACAGCCCTACCGCCAGGCAGTATTAGACTTGGCTCACACACATGTAATGGGACGTCATCTTGGGGCCAAAAAGACACTATACCGTATACTCCAGCGGTTCTGCTGGCCTAGTGTCTATGAAGAGGTTAGGAGGTTTTGTGCGTCGTGTCCAGAGTGTCAGATTACTGCTCCCAAAACGAATTTCAGTAGTCCACTGGTACCTCTTCCCATTATAGAGGTACCTTTTGAGCGGATCGCTATGGATCTTGTGGGGCCCACGGTAAAGTCGGCCCGGGGCCACCAACACATATTAGTGGTGTTGCACTATGCGACTCGGTATCTGGGGGCCATTCCTCTCCGCCATACCTCAGCCAAACTTATTGCCAGGGAACTATTTACCATGTTTTGCCGCATTGGGTTGCCCAAAGAGATCCCTATAGATCAAGGTACTTCTTTAATGTCCAAAGTGACAAAAGAGTTGTGCAAGCTGCTTCGAATCAAGCAATTCTGCACATCAGCGTACCACCCCCAAACAGATGGGCTGGCGGAAAGGTTTAATAAAACTCTAAAGAGTATGTTAAAAAGGGTAGTATCCCAAGATCAGAAGGACTGGGATATGTTGCTGCCATATTTGATGTTCGCCATCCGAGAGGTACCCCAGTCCTCAATGGGGCTTTCAACATTCGAACTGTTATATGGCAGACATGCCAGAGGCCTGCTGGACATTGCCAAAGAGACATGGGAGCAGGAGCCTACTCCCCATAAGAGTGTAATAAAGCACATTGCAGATATACAAAACAGGATTGCATCAGTAATGCCCAGTGGTGGATTATAATTGGGGCGTTTGGGTCTGTAGCCCTGACTCGGCATTGCTGGGGGCCCAACGCCGACCCAAATGCCCACAAACTACGGCGGGGCACGGGAGCGCATAGTTCCCTGCCCCCGGATCACCACTATAAGCTTCAGGCCTAGTAGGTCTGAAGCCTATGCGGTAGTAAAATCCTGGCGCCGGCAGGCTTGATGATGTCATCTGTCGCCTGTGTCTGGACGCAGCACACTGATGTGTGTGCACAGCACGCCTGCCTACCATCTACGAGTGAGCAGCGAATGGAACACAGGTAAGTATTAGCTTTTATTTTTATTTTTTTGTGTGCCAACTTTGGGGGACATTACTGGGGGGCTCAGGAGAATATTACTAAAGGGACAGTGGGCGGCAAACTACTATGTGGGGGCAAATTACTAGTGTGGGGGACAATTAATACTGTGGGGGCAGTGTGGAGAAATTAATACTGTGGGGCAGTGTTGGAGCAAACTACTATATGGGGGTAGTGTGGGGGAATGTTGCTATTGGGTAGGAACTATAGGGGCATTTCTATTACAAGGACATATTAGGGGACATTATTTTTCAGGGACACTATACAGGCATTATTACCTGGAGTACAATATAGGATGTTATTATTACTGGGGGCATTCTAGTGGACATTATAATTGCTGTAGACACCATAGGGACATTTGGGGATCATTTATCAAACTGGTGTAAAGTAGAACTGGCGAAGTTAACCATAGCACAGATTCCACTTTTAATTTTAGACAGCTCCATTTGAAAATGAAAGGTGGAATCCGATTAGTTGCTATGGGCCATATATGTAAATGAACCTTAGATGAGTCCTGTCTCCTCCATGCTTCAGAGATGAGTCCAGCGTTCTCTGACTCTTGGAGTGCAGCCATGCCCACAAACGAATGATACACACCCTCTACATTGCTCATCTCCACCCCTTCTCTTCTAAGTCTCGCAGCTGCGCAGTATACATTATATGATCAACCATAGAATGCCCAATAAAAATATAAATATTTTATTAAATCATCAATTGATCAAAAATTATTTAAAGACATTTTCACAGAATTACTATGGAGAAAAATCAGCAAAACAACCTGGATGCAGTAGTCCCCCCTGTCGGTGCCTCAAAAGCCCGCCAAATAGATGACATACATGTCCATACAATATGCAGTAAGGTGATTCACAAGTAGCAAATATCAGGTGAATACCTGCTACAAGTGACTGTGATATTCACCTCGCTGCACAGCCCAGTGGAGAGTTAGTGTGTACTGGTAGGGCCCTAAATGGTAATACTCTAGAGCACATAATCACATACCATCCGTTAAATAATTTCAAATGAATATGCCCCTAAACAACAGGTCATGGATAGCAGACTACAAAGTAACAAACTATTACACACAAGTACCCACTGGGAACGTGAACATACCCATAGACATGATGAAGGGCTGAGACACCGAACATAAGGCAGGCAAGAACCCCGACGCGCGTTTCGCCTCAGCTTCGTCAGGAGGTTATTTATAACCTCCTGACGAAGCTGAGGCGAAACGCGCGTCGGGGTTCTTGCCTGCCTTATGTTCGGTGTCTCAGCCCTTCATCATGTCTATGGGTATGTTCACGTTCCCAGTGGGTACTTCTGTGTAATAGTTTGTTACTTTGTAGTCTGCTATCCATGACCTGTTGTTTAGGGGCATATTCATTTGAAATTATTTAACGGATGGTATGTGATTATGTGCTCTAGAGTATTACCATTTAGGGCCCTACCAGTACACACTAACTCTCCACTGGGCTGTGCAGCGAGGTGAATATCACAGTCACTTGTAGCAGGTATTCACCTGATATTTGCTACTTGTGAATCACCTTACTGCATATTGCATGGACATGTATGTCATCTATTTGGCGGGCTTTTGAGGCACCGACAGGGGGGACTACTGCATCCAGGTTGTTTTGCTGATTTTTCTCCATAGTAATTCTGTGAAAATGTCTTTAATTTAAATATTTTTTGATCAATTGATGATTTATTAAAATATTTATATTTTTATTGGCCATTCTATGGTTGTTTTTCTAGCAACATTTTTAGGTTTACATGATTGGTTCTGGTTGCCCTCATTTACGGTATTGTAGGGAGGCCTCTTCTCCTTTTTCGGTTCTGTACATTATATGATCAGTAGTAGTGTTGATCGCGAATATTCTAATCACGAATTTTTATTGCGAATATCGGCACTTCGAGAATTCGCGAACATCTAGAATATAGTGCTATATCTTCGTAATCACAAAAAATTCTAGATTTTTTTTTCATCAGTGAGTGAGGTGACTGGTTCTGCACATGCGCAGGATTTGGGACGTGAGTTCGGGAGGAGGGTAGGATCTTTAGATTCTGTCACTCTTATAACGGGAATGGGAAGTGATGATGTAAGCATTTAATTTACATATCTTGAAAAAAGCGAAAGTGGACCGTAAAAGAAGTACTTGGAGGTGTTTAAAATAAAAATAAAAACTAGGATGATTAGGGTGGAGGAGAACTATCTCAGGATGCCGATGATTCTTATGGTTAAAAATTAGATTTTTTTGTACTCACCGTAAAATCCTTTTCTCGTAGTAGGCATTGTGGGACACAGCACCATGGGTATATGCCCAGCTGCCACTAGGAGGCTGACAGTAGAAACAAAAAAAGTGTTGGCTCCACCCAGGTGGGCTATACCCATCTGCCAGAGCCGAGAGAGATCAGTCGGTACAAAAGCAGTAGGAACGTCACACCTGAACCAAAAAGAAAAACTGAAAGCCAACAAGTCTTCAACTGGGGAAACCCGACAACCACTTAGGCAAACGCCGGGACCTCAAACAAGAAGAAACTCAAGAAGGGTGGGATCTGTGTCCCCCAATGCCTACTACGAGAAGAGGATTTTACGGTGAGTACAAAAAATCTAATTTTCTCGTGCATGGCACCATGGGACGTCCAGAAGCAGTCCCCGAGGGAGGGAAGAAAAAAGCGCCATGCCGCCAATCTAAAGCACAGCTGCTTGCAGAACCTTGCGCCCCAGGCTGGCGTCAGCAGAAGCCAGGGAATGAATATGGTAGAACTTAGAGAAAGTGTGAACTGACGCCCAGGTGGCGGCCCGGCAGACCTGGGAAGCCGATGCCTGATGACATACTGCCCAGGAAGCCCCAACTGCCCTAGTCGAATGTGCGGTCAACCTGGAAGGGGGAGCACGGCCCTTCGCGACATAGGCCTCCTTGACAGCCGACCGAACCCAGCGAGAATTGGTGGCCTTGGAGGCAGGCAAACCCTTACGAGGACCGCCGGGACCACAAAAAGAGAGTCCGAACGACGGAAGGGTTCCGTGAGGCGAAGATACAGTCGCAGAGCTCGAACAACATCCAGGCAATGGAGGGATTTCTCCCTAGAGTGAGAAGGATTAGGGCAGAAGGAAGGAAGGATGATTTCCTCATTAATATGAAACGAGGAGACCACCTTCGGGAGAAAGGAGGGAACGGGGCGCAGAACCACCTTGTCCTGATGGAACACCAGGAAAGGCGAACGCCAAGAAAGCGCCGCAAGTTCGGAGACCCGGCGGATGGAGGCGACGGCCACGAGGAAGGCCACCTTAAACGAGACAAACGACAGCGAGATCTCTGCCAAGGGCTCGAAGGGCGATGACTGAAGGGTGTCGAGGACGAGATTCAGGTCCCACGGCTCCACCGGATAGCGAAAGGGAGGGGCTCGGCGAGCAACACCCTGGAGAAAAGTCCTAACCTGAGCCCGCGAGGCCACAGGACGCTGGAAGAGGACCGAGAGGGCCGAAATCTGCCCCCTGAGAGAAGCCAGGCGAAGACCCTTCTCAAAACCGGCCTGAAGGAAGGCCAGAATGAGGGACGGAGAAACGGAGAGGGCGAAAACGCCCGGATTCGCACCAGGCAAAATACGCTCTCCAGGTCCGGTAGTAAATGCGGGCCGACTGGGGCTTGCGAGCGTGAAGCATCGTCTGGATGACCGAGTCCGAGAGGCCACGGGACTTCAGGACCGCGGTCTCAACAGCCATGCCGTCAAACGAAGCTGAGGTAAATTCGGGTGGAACAGAGGGCCCTGGGAAAGGAGATCGTGGCGCAGAGGAAGTCGCCACGGAACGTCGGCGAGCAGAAACACCAGATCTGCGTACCACGCCCTGCGGGGACATTCCGGAGCCACCAGGATCGCCAGAACACGGGCTGCCTTGAGACGCTTGAGTACTCGGGGCAGGAGAGGAATGGGGGGAAAAAGTTACATAAGGTCGAACTGAGACCAAGGCAGAACTAGGGCGTCGACCGTGAGCCTGAGGGTCCCTGGACCGCGCGACATAGCACGGGAGCCTGCGGTTGAGGCGCGACGCGAAGAGATCCACGTCCGGAGTTCCCCAACGGTGACAAAGTTGGAGGAACACTTCTGGGTGGAGAGACCATTCGCCCGGGTCGACGAGCTGACGACTGAGGAAGTCTACCGCCCAATTCTCGACCCCGGGAATGTGTACGGTGGAGAGGACAGGAATGTGCTTCTCCGCCCACCGCAGGATACGGGAGGCTTCCTGTAGGGCCATCACACTCCTGGTGCCCCCTTGGTGGTTCACATAGGCCGCGGCGGTGGAATTGTCCGTCTGAACCCGGATCGGGAGACTGCGGAGACGTGGGGTCCAATGAGACAGTGCCAGGAAAATTGCTCTGAGTTCGAGAACGTTGATCTGCAGGGAGGACTCCTGAACAGACCAAAGACCCTGGACAGTGAGGGATTCGAAAACTGCCCCCCAACCCGAGAGGCTGGCATCCGTGGTGATCACCCGCTAACTGGGGGGAAGGAAGGACCGGCCCAGGGACACCGTCCGAGGATTCAGCCACCAGGAGAGATCCTGGCAAAGCTCGGGAGGGAGACGGGTCCGGCGATCGAGGCCTGCCGGGGACTTGTCCCACCTGGATAGGATGAACAACTGAAGGTCCCGGGAGTGAAATTGGGAATAGGGAATGGCCTCGAATGAGGCCACCATCCTCCCCAGGACGCGCATACACATCCTGATGGTCAGAGAGGACGGGTCGCGGAGACGAGTCACCCCCGCCTGAAGAGAGGCAATTTTCTCTGGGGGAAGGAACACCCGCCCGAGGCGAGTGTCGAAGATCATGCCCAGAAAGGGCATCCTCCGGCATGGGATGAGAGAGGACTTGGAGTGGTTGATGAGCCACCCGAATTGGGCAAGAGCCGAGAAGGTGATGCGTAGGCTGGACAGGTTGTTCTCCAATGACGGAGCCCGGATCAGAAGGTGGTCCAGGTAAGGCACTAATGCGACCCCCCTGGCACGGAGAACGGCAACGAGAGGCGCTAGCACCTTTGTGAAAATCCTCGGGGCAGAGGCCAGGCCGAAGGGCAGGGCGACGAATTGAAAATGAAGAGAACCTACCGCGAAGGAACTTTTGATGGGAGAGGGCAATGGGGACGTGTAGATAAGCGTCCTGAATGTCGATGAACGACAGGAACTCGTCCGCCTCCAAGGAGGCAATCACCGACCAGAGGGATTCCATTCGAAAAATGACGGACGCGGACGAAGTGATTGAGCGCCTTCAGGTCCAGGATTGGACGGAGCGAACTGTCCTTCTTGGGAACCGTAAACAGGTTCGAGTAGAAACCCCGAAAGCGTTCTGATTCCGGAACCGGAACGATGACCCCTAGAGAGCGAAGGGAACGAATGGCCTGAAAAAACTCGTCTGCCCTGGTGGGGGACATGGGGGGCGACGTCAGGAAGAACCGTCCCGACGGGAGACCGGAAAATTCGATCTTGTATCCGGAGGAAACCACCTCCAGAACCCAAGCGTCCTCCACACTTGCTTGCCAGATACTCTGAAAGGTGAGCAGGCGCCCCCCTCACCTTGACCGGAGCCGAGTCATGCGGAAGGTGGCTTAGTGGACTGGGGGTGAGCAGGTTTGGGCTTGGCATGCCAGGAGGGCTTGGCCTTAAAGGAAGGCCTGGTGGACTTCTTGTCTGATCGGGCAGGAGGGGCCCGAAAGGACTGCGCCCAAGAGGACGACCCAGGGAAGCGACGGCGGCGAGGCTGGTTCTGGGGAAGAAGGGAACTCTTACCGCCAGTGGCCTCAGAGATGAGCTCCTCCAAACGCCTCCCAAAAAGCTTCCCACCGAGGAAGGGAAGGGAAATCAGAGCCTTCTTGGAGGCGGAATCCGCCGCCCAAGAACAAAGCCAGAGGGTGCGGCGAATGGCCACAGAGTTAGCGGCCGCACGGCCGGAGTGGCGGGCCGATTCCATAAAGGCATCGCAAAGAAACTTGGATGCCTGGTAAATTTGAGAGGCAAGCACTGCCAGTTCCCCCTGGACCGAGTCTGGAGGTAAGGCTCGGACCAGCTGTTTTGCCCAGATAGCGCAGGCCTTGGCCACCCACGAGGCGGCAAACGCAGGACGGATGGCGGCACCCGCTGCCACGAACACAGACTTGGCCAAAGAGTCGACCTGTTTGTCAGCGGGATCCGACAAGGAAGCCACGTCAGCCAGGGGAAGGGTAGTAGCTTTAGCCAGGCGAGCAACCTGAGGGTCTACCTGAGGAGGAACCGTCCAGAGGTTGACGGATTCCTCAGAAAAGGGATAAGGGACATCCGAGGCCTTGGTAAGGTGAAGGCGCCGATCAGGGTGACGCCACTCCTTAGCCAGAAGTGCGTCAAGATCCTCGTGATTCGGGAAAACCAGTGGAACGTCTAGAACAGCGGAAGGACACCGACTCCTGGGAGGAGGAAGAAGGATCGTCCTGCACATGGAGAGCGTCCCGGACGGCTTTAATGAGATCCTGTATGGCCGAGCACCGCTCTGATTCAGAATCGGAAGCAGAGGAGTCCCCAGGAGCGGCGGAAGCGGCTGAAGAAGAAATCTCGCCCGTCTCAGACTTATCCGGGGAATGATCCGAGGAAGCTGAGGAAGAGTGGGACCCGGCCGAGACCGTACGAGGTCGCTTGCGGGATCGCGTGCGAGATAGGATGTCCCCAGCGGGGGAGTCCCTGCTAGAGGCGGCCGCAATCTGGGCAGGTAGGCGGTCCAGAGACTGCGCCAGGGATTGGGAGAGGCTGGCAAGGTTCCCTATGGCTTGGGACAGGGTAGCAGCCCATTCCGGAAGGACCGACACGGAGGGGACCGCAGGTGCGGCCTGGGCGGGCCTGGGGTTGAGGCACTGCGCGCACAGGGAGTTAGACTAGCCGCATGGGAACTTCCTATTACACAGGGAACAGGCATAATGGGTGGAAATCGCAGAAGGGGGAGTGGGGTCCGGACCAGAAGAAGACATGAGGGCTTAGGATGGAGCCGGTAAGGAAAAAAAGTCAGCCAAAAAGGCTGCCTACCAGACCCAATGGTGCTGTGTCCCGGATAGAGAGAGCGATCGCAGGAGAGGAGCAGCAAGATGGCGAACGGAAGGCACTGCAGGAAAGGAAGGAGCCGGCAGAAAGGAACGCCCCCCTCAGAAGCCCACGCAGATACCGGGTTGGAGGAAAGCCAAGCGCCTCCCAGGGCTCCACCCATGGAGAGGAGGGTGTAAAAATAAAGCCCGGGAAGCCAGGAGCTTCCCTCCGCCCCACATGACCTGCGGCCTAGTCGGCCGAAAAGCTGGGGCCTAAATTAGGAGCGTGCGGCCGGAAACGGGCGATCGCGGTGGTGTCCGGAAGCAGCCGCGGGGCGGGAGGGACACAGCGCCGAGGGGAATAGGCCAGGGGAGCACCAAAATGATCCCCAAAAGAGCGGAAAAGCTCAGATTACTGGGATCTCGCCCGTCTTAAAGGGCCGGACCCAAAAAAAACATGAACCTCCTAGCAGGTGCCCTGGCCCCAAAATGACCCTCTGGAGATGAGAAGTGCCTCAGGCACTAAGAGGCCAGGGGAGGAGGGGAAAGGAGGAGGGAGGGGGAAGGGGAAGAGGACTACAGGGTCCCTGCATTGGATCCGGATCCCTACTGACCTTCCGACGTCTTCCGGCGCGGCAATGACCACCCCCTCGGCGAACTCAACACGGGAGCCGTGGGTCTACCGGAAATCCACTGCGGAAGCAGTTTCAAGTGGGGACTGGGTGGCTGCCAGGTACCTGAGTACGCGCCCGCAGGGAGGCAACTAAAGTGGAACACGATGGAGCCACCCCTTCAGCAGGCCGAAACCTGCAGAGAAAAAAGAGAAAAATAAAATAAAAAATAAAATTAGCAGGATGACTTGCGAAAAAAAGATAGCAGATCATGTCTGCCTCCTACGGACACTAGAACTAGACTGATCTCTCTCGGCTCTGGCAGAGGGGTATAGCCCACCTGGGTGGAGCCAACACTTTTTTTGTTTCTAGTCAGCCTCCTAGTGGCAGCTGGGCATATACCCATGGTGATGTGTCCCCCAATGCCATGCACGATAAAACCGGTGACAGGTTCCCTTTAATAATGTGAGGCAGTGCCCTCTAGTAGGTAGTGTGGGGCGGGCGGCGGTCATTGAAGCTAAATGCCGCCAGCACGCATGTTTAATAGGACGTATGAGCACTCAGTCTGCTGTTGCTTAGCAGCACTGACGCTACGCTGTCCTCTGAACCACACCTCCCTCCCCTACTGTGACACGCTCCGGCACTGCTGCCTTGTATGTTGAGCTGATTGGTGGTGAATACGGCGGGAACTGTTGCTCTGCCGCCTCCACCAATCAGTTTAGTCAGTTTCCTGACCGCTCGCCACTACCAACTGCTTGTCACTACTGAACCTCCGCCACCCCGAGTCAGCACTGCTTTCTCCTGGGACTACTGGGCTGTCTCTGAGACTTGGTGAGTGACAGCCTGGATATAAAGAAGGGGAGCTCAAGGGCCGACCTGGACAAATATGCATTACATATGGCTATAACCTCTCCTCATCTATAGGAATACACCCATGTACTGCAGTACATTGGTGCACGCTTTAGGATGAGGAGGGTTATAGTCACATTTAATATAAACACTGTCCAGGAGCTGTACTATTATTGGCCTAAGTGTTTGCATTAAATGTGACTATAACCCCCCTCATTCATAGGAATACACCCATGTGCAGCAGTGCATGGGTGAATTTCTATGGATGAGGGGGGTTATAGTCACATTTAATATTAACACTGTCCAGGTATTGTACCATAATTGACCTGTGTATATTAAATGTGACCACTCATCTATAGGAACACACCCATGTACTGCAGTACATGGGTGCATTCCTATGGATGAGGGGAGTTATAACACAGGTGAATTACGGTACAATGGACAGTGTTTATATTATATGACTATAACCCCCTTCATCCATAGGTATGCACTTATGTACTGCATATGTTTTAGCCCACCTTTTGGTTGAAAATATATTTTTTATTATTTTCCTCCTCTAAACCTGGGGTGCGTCTTACATTCAGGTGTGTCTTATAAAGCAAAAAATACAGTATGTATTTTAAATTTGGCAACTAAAAATGTAATTTGGCTTCTACATTTTTCAGTTTAGGAGCCAATGGCTCCTGGGTATTTTTGCAGTCCTATGTAACACTACAGATAGCATAAGGTAAAAGGGTTCTCTGGGATTTATATATTGATGGCTATCCTCAGGATAGGTTATCAATATGAGATTGGTGGGGGTCCGACTCCTGGCACCCTAGCCAATAAGCTGTTTGAGGAGACCGCGATGTTCCAGTAAGAGCTGCAGCCTCTTTGCTCAGTGCTGTCATTTGATAGCACTGTGCTTGGTATTGCAGCCCCAATCACTCGGATGGAACTGAGCTGCACCTAGGCCATGTAACAATGAAAGTGATGTCATATGGCCTAGGAAGAGACTGTGATGCTCACGAAGAACCACAGCCTCTTCATATAGAAAAAAAAACTAAACTAAAATGGAGGGAGGGGCCTGAGTTGGGTAGACAGCCCCGGGCCCATCATGCACTTAATCTGCCCCTGGTAATGCCTATTGTGAGAGAACATCAAGTAGAGGCTCAAGGAGCTCAGAGCCGTGGGTATAACAAAAAGGCCACAGTCAGGACCTTTTCCTCAGGAGATAGAGTTCTTGTGCTCGTAACCACTGCTGAGAGTAAGTTTCTGGCCAAGTGGCAAGGGCCCTATGAAGTTTGGGAAAAAGTGGGCGAAGTTAATTATAGAATATATCAGCCTGGGGGGGGAGAAAACCAGAACAAATATATCATGTAAACTTGTTAAAGGTGTGGAAGGACCGAGAATCCCTGTGGGCCACTGTGGCGCTGTTTGGGACTAGTGTAGACCCTTCAACGTCAGTCCCGACAGAGTCCAGAGTAAAAATAGCAGAAACCCTGTCCAAACAACAAAAAAGGGAGGTCAGTAAGTTAGTGCAGCAGAATACCAATGTGTTTTCAGAAAAGCCCGGTCGTACATCGGTGGTCCAGCATGACATTGTCACCGAGCCACGGGTAAGGGTACGAGTGAAACCATACCGTGTGCTGGAGGCCTGGAGACAAGCCCTTACAGAAAAGGTACAGAAAATGCTTAGCCTAGTAGTTATCGAGGAATCCAAGAGCGAGTGGGCCAGTCGCATTGTGTTGATTCCAAAGCCAGATAGATCGTTACAATTTTGTAACAATTTCCGGAAATTGAATGAAGTTCCGAAGTTTGACCTTTATCCAATGCCCCGGGTTGAAGAGCTGATTGAAAGACTGGGCCAGGCCCTGTACTTCACGACGCTGGATTTAACCAAGGGTTACTGGTAGGTACCTCCCTTTGTCACACTGGAGGGACTTTACCACTTTGTCGTTTTGTCTTTTGGGTTACATGTGGCCCCTGCCACATTCCAGAGGCTAATGGACATAGTACGCGTCCGCCTACTTGGATGATATCAATATCCATAGTGGCGACTGGCAGTCTCATTTGTCCCATGTGCAGGCAGTCGTGGACTCAGGCTAGTTATTTGGGATACGTGATTGGCCATGGGATCATCAAACCTCAAATAAACAATGTCGAGGCCTTTCAAAATTGGCCCTGACCTCGTCTGGTGACGGACCGTTTACCGTTGGTCTGGATGAGAAATTCGAAGGAGAGAAATGTTCGGGTCACCCGGTGGTTTCTCTTCTTACAGAATTTTTATTTCTTGGTAGAACATCAAGCGAGAAAACTACAGGATAATGCGGATGCCCTGTCAACGAGCATCATGTTTTGGTGCAAATGTTCACCCCCACAGGTTTGAACAGGAGGGGAAGGTACGTGAGGCAGTGACAGGCCTCATATATGATAGAAGGTATGTATCTCCCAGAATGGTGCAGGAAACCTATTAAGGAGATACATATTGTGGTTTGCTGTGGTGCACATGAGACGTGCCACCAAGGTACCCGGCCTTGGTGGAGTGGAAGCCAGAAGCTAGAGTGTCCACCAAGATAGATAGTGGACACTGTTGATACCTAGTATAGCTGGTAACAGCTAATCTGGGCCTGGCTTTTACTGAGAGTAAGCAAACAGCTGAGTTGGTGCTTACTCCCCACGATCCACTCTGGGAGCAATGTGTCCACGATTGCGTTTAAAAGTCAGCAGCATGAGGCAAGGTGTGTCTGTTGAATGAGAGGCTGCAGATCACACACAGCAAGGCACTAGTGAAGGAAACACTGGCCTGTGGACTGATCACCTGACCCGGCTGTAACTGAACTGTAGGTTTGCTGGAACATACAATAAACTGTGTTGAAGAGACTTTGTTGTGTCCCTGCCTTTCTTCAAAACTGGTCCTTTGAGTCCACGGCATTACAGTATGTAAGACGTTTTGATCTCTCGATATTATGCTTTTTCTAAGGAAAGACGACCAAAAAAATTGCTCTTTTGGCCCTGTTTTTATTCTATTTTTTTTTTTTTTTACAGTGTTCTCTGGACAGGGTACATCATGTGATATTTTAATAAAGTTGGTCGTTACGGATGCGGTGATCGCCTAGGATGCACCTAATATGTCTATTTTTTACTTTTTCTCTATTTATTTTCAATTGTAAATCTCTTTTCCAATGCAGTACAATACAGCTGTATTGTACCGCACTGAACTGCCAGTTTTAGGGCTCTTTCACACTTGCGTTCTTGTCTTCCGGCATAGAGTTCCGTCGTCGGGGCTCTATGCCGGAAGAATCCTGATCAGGATTATCCTAATGCATTCTGAATAGAGAGAAATCCGTTCAGGATGCATCAGGATGTCTTCAGTTCCGGAACGGAACGTTTTTTGGCCGGAGAAAATACCGCAGCATGCTGCGCTTTTTGCTCCGGCCAAAAATCCGGAACACTTGCCGCAAGGGCGGATTCGTAATTAATGCCCATTGAAAGGCATTGATCCGGATCCGGCCTTAAGCTAAACGTCGTTTCGGCGCATTGCCGGACCCGACATTTAGCTTTTTCTGAATGGTTACCATGGCTGCCGGGACGCTAAAGTCCTGGCAGCCATGGTAAAGTGTAGCGGGGAGCGGGTGAGCAGCATACTTACCGTCCGTGCGGCTCCCGGGGCGCTCCAGAGTGACGTCAGGGCGCCCCAAGCGCATGGATCATGTGATCGCATGGATCACGTCATCCATGCGCATGGGGCGCTCTGACGTCATTCTGGAGCGCTCCGGGAGCTGCACGGACTGTAAGTATACCGCTCCCCCGCTCCCACTATGGCAACCAGGACTTTAATAGCGTCCTGGGTGCCATAGTAACACTGAACGCATTTGGAAGACGGTTCCGTCTTCAAATGCTTTCAGTACACTTGCATTTTTCCGGATCCGGAGTGTAATTCCGGCAAGTGGAGTACACGCCGGATCCGGACAACGCAAGTGTGAAAGAGGCCTTACAATGACAGTTGTCTAGCAGACCCAGCCAGGGGGTTGGGTCTCATAGGCCTCTGTAGCTGGCAGGCCCCATGGCCGTCGTAAGGGCTCAGGCTGCCTTAGCAGCCATCTGCACCCAGTGATTGAATCGTGGAGAGCCAAAGGGAGATCCCTCCTCTGCAAACTCCTTAGATGCCATGGTCAGCATTGAGGGGTTAATCTGCTGGGTGTCAGCAAATTCGGCAAGGCCTGGCTGTAAGTAAAGCCTGGATTACACCTGACGATTTTTTGGCAGATAATCGCTGAGCGTTCGTATCGTTAGAGATCATCTTGCAATGTAATCCTCCGCTGATGGCCCGATGAACAAGCAAACGCTCGATCATCAGGCGATCTAAATCTTTTGATATGTTAAAAAATAATTGTTTACAGTCCACAGATCCTGGTGTCTATTAATGATCTGCCGCCAGCAAACCGCTGTACAGCATAGCGACGAGCGATGGCATAGCGATCACTCCTCGCCATGCTGCGGAGAAGATCGCTGCATGTATAAACTAGAGAACAGGCGATTGCCAGAAGGAAATGATTCTTTCTTGACATGACAATCGTCTGCCACATCGGGCTGTGTAATACAGCCTTAACACTAAGGCCCCTGTACTGATCGAGTAGCACAGCTCCTGTGCCCCCTTGAACAGAGCACTGTACATGTATGTCGGGATGCAACAACAGACCAGCTTTCCCCATGTACGTGACAATGCATGAAGGGGTTAAGTATATTTTCAGCTGTAACTGAAAACACAGCCAATAAAAATATATCCTTTTGTTGTTCTTTTCTCAGTTTCTTAGGCTATGTTCACACTTTTGACACTGTCAAAACCTGCCACGTATGCCTTGGCAGAAATCCTTTTTTAACTTCACTGCTGAAGGCCACTGCTAGAAATAGTCTCAAAACCGGCAGGCACACAAATGACTGCGCAGCCTCCCATTGAAAGCAAGGCGAGTTTTTATTGTGTCAACAGGCCCTGAAGCTGTCCATACATATGTTCCTCTCAAATCCACCATAAACATTCATGTTCTGCTGAATCTGCATGTTCATTTCAATGGGGAGTGGGTAATAGGCCACTGCTAGACACAGTCCCCCCCAAAAACAAGGGACTGGGCACTGTTTTTCAAATAATGTCAGAATAAGGTTTAAACGGCTGAATTTGACAACTGACCTTCTTTTCTGATCTCTCTTTCTGGCTCCATTTCTATCTCGTCTAGCTGTTTTTCCGCCAGAGCCCTTTTCACCCTTTCGATCTCTTGTTCAGCTTCTCTGAGCCTCTGCTTCTCTTGTTCGCGTTGCTTTAAATACTCTCTTTCCTTTTCTTGGTCCTTCAGCTGATGTTCTACTTTTTCAGCTTCCCACTGGCGTTGCTTCTCTTCTTGAATTTTCGTAAGGTCTTGAATCTGTTGTTCTTTTTCCAACAAGAGCTGTTCTGCAGCCCCTGTAGTTTGGAGGTGTTCTAATTCACTTGTAGCTCTCCGAAGACGCTCCATTTCTTCCTCAATTGCTTGTTGATACCCTTTCTCTCTTTCTAGTTCCTCCATCCTCCACCACTCTCTTTCAAATTCCCACTGCAGCTCAGCTTGTCGTTTTTCTTCTTTGAGGAGCTCTATTTCACTTTCCCTGTTACGAAGTTCTCTTCTAAAACTGTCAACTTCACTTATTCTTTCTGCCAAATGTGTTTCTCCTTCAGCTTCTGTACCACTTACGGCCTCTCTATCTGCCTCTGGTACTTTGGGTCTGACTTCTTTGGCATCCTTTGGACGTCCCCTTGTAACTGGTTCCCCAGCTATAGGTCTCCTTCTTGGTTCAGGCAATGCTTCAAATTCAGGTAATGGAGGAAGGTCAGACATAAGTAACTCCAAGTCTAGTGCACTTACCTCTGGGAGGTCTTGGCCAAACTGTAAGGTAAGTTAATGAGATATAAAATGCCATTCTTTCATTCAATAATACATTGTTTGAATCTAGTTACATTGTTCCCACAATATTTTTTTAAGTAACTAGGGCAAGTTTTAAATGCTACCATGATATGGCAACAGTATGGACAATTTCAATGTATCCCACCTCTGATATAAAGTTCAGTCCAAAAGTATTTAGACCAGGCATGCTCAACCTGCGGCCCTCCAGCTGTTACAAAACTACAACTCCCATCATTCCCTGACAGCCTACAGCTATCATCCTACAGAAGGGCATTGTGGGAGTTGTAGTTTTACAACAGCTGGAGGGCCGCAGGTTGAGCATCCCTGATTTAGACAGTGACACCATTGCTCATATGACTTGATTGAAGTGCTGACTCCCAACTTTAGAAAACCTGTCCCCATGAAAATGAAATGCAGTCTGCAGGCAGCATGTTATAGACAAGGAGTAGCTGAGCAGATTGATATATAGTTTTATGGGAAATGATTCAGTAATAGCTTGTAATTTATTCCTTTAAACCTTTTCTCTTTCTATACTTAGGAGTCATATGAGCTGTCTTATCAGTGACTGACAGCTAACTGCATGCCTGAGCATACATGGAAGGTTGTCATTCGGTGAGCAGGACCTCCCAGATGACTCCTAAGCATAGACAGAGCAGAGATTTAAATGAATAAAATACAAGTTTTACTGAATCTTGTCCCATAAAATGATGTAAGAATCTGCTCAGCTCCTCCAGCTCTATAACATGCTGATTGCACTATATTTTCGCAGTGACAGGTTTTACAAAAATAGAGTATTATCTTTTTAGGAATTACTGCTACATATTACATAGTTCCTCCATTTTCACAGGCTTAAAATAATAGGACAAACTATCATAATATAACTAATATAATATTTGGATGCACATACTTTGTAGTCAATGACTGCCTGAAGTCTGGAACCTATGGACATCTCTAAATACTTCCTCCCTTAAGATGCTTTGCCAGACCCGTACTGTAGCTGTCCTCAGTTACTGCCTAGTTGTGGGTCTTTCTAGTTTCAGTTTTGCCATCAGTAAGTGAAAAACATAAAACATGTGCAGTCAGGTTGAAGCTATTGATGAATATTGTATATCTTTGCCTTAAGAAGCTGCTGGGTTCCTTGTAGGATGTGACAGTGTTGGTCATCGTTATCCATCTCTACTTGAAGTACTGTCCTCCAAGTTTTTCAGATTACAAGCCCATGCCATAACGCTGCCTCCACATTCTGATAATGAGCCCTACCTTTCCTTCTTCACACTGTTCTCTTCCCGTCATTCTGGGACAAGTTCATCTCAGTTTCATCTGTTTATAGTTTTGTTTCCAGAACTAGGCACTTTTTTTTTTTTTTTTTTATTATAGATATTTTCTATCAATGTCTCTACTTGGGTCTTTCTGTCTTAAGTGTTACCAGTGGTTTGCATCATGAAGTTGTCTCTTGATTGTAGACTTACTTCCTTGATTGTGTACTTGACCTGGCTGGATGGATGGTCTCTTTTTTCATTGACACCTATTTGGACCACATCTTGAGAGTTCCCATGAACAGGTAGAAAATGCAAATTGAACACTTCAAATCAACTCCCTATATTTTATTTCCTTATGAAATAATGAGGTAACAGCTACACCGATCATCAAATGGGTTAACAGTCAACTATCCAATTACCTGTGCGCCTGAGAAAGTGTAGAGCTTATGTACAAAATGGCTGTAATTCCCAAACTGCTAATACAATATTTTTGTACAACCCCTTGAATAAATCAGAAAGTCCACACTCAAATCTCTGATTGATGGCTTGTTTCAAATCCATTGTTCTTGTGTATAGAGGCTAAATGATGAACACTATATCACTTCTTAAAGGGAACATGTCATCAGAAAATGACCTATTGTTTAAATCACATATTTATTTTGAACACTATTTTTTATTTTTATTTCTTTTGTGATTTTGTGTTAATTTTCCATGTTACTATGTATATAAAAATAATACAATTGTGCACTTCCTGTACTGGCCACTAGTCCTAATCATTTCTTGAGGCTTCCTGTTCTGTACAGAACTACAATGACAGATACCGCAGCTGTATAGCTAACACAGGATCCATAGTTTACAACAGAAGATATGACAATTTTTCAGCTCCCTCCTAAATTTTGTACAGGTCACAGAACATGTCTACAAAAATCTCCTATAGAAGTTAATGGGGTCAGCTCCCATCCATTGTGTCTATGACCCATGTGGTGGCTGTCAAAGAACAGGAAGTCTTTACATATCTTAGACGTACTAGCCAGTGTGAAAACTACATGATTTTAGGATTTTTTTAAATATAGATACAGACATGGAAAATTTAAAACAAATCGAAATTATGTTTAACATAAAAAAAATACAGGTCATTTTCTGACGACACATTCTCTTTAACCTGTCTGTTGATCAGAACAGTTAATAGGACTGTTAGAGCATTTCTATATAAATGACAATGGTAGCATCATAAGCAGCTAGTATGTCATCATGTTATCTAACTAAAATGAACATCAATGGTTCACATTGTAGTCTCTTATCTTCCTTGTGCCAAAAGTCTATGAAATAATTATACTGTATGTGTAAATGCTCATCCCAGTCACCTCTATTGATGGCAGCGGAGCAGGCTCCACTTCTTGAATTGTTATAGTCTCTGGAGATGTTAAATGAGAAGTGTCTACAAAAGAGAGAGAATAGAGAATTCATTTTTAAATACATTAATAAGAGACCAGAGCGGTGCAAATTTTTTTTTAGAAAAATGACATATCATTCATATGACCCATTTAGTAACTTCCCTCCTTACCCATACTCGATCCCATATTAGGCCTCTTTCACACGAGCGTGACGGATACGTTCAGGGTGCGTTCAGTGAAACTTGCACCATTTTGCAAGCAAGTTCAGTCTGTTTTGTTTGCGATTGCGTTCAGTTTTTTCTGCGCGGGTGCAATGCGTTTTTCACGTGCGTGATAAAAAAAACGGAAGGTTTACAAACAACATCTCTTAGCAACCATCAGTGAAAAACGTATTGCATCCGCACTTGCTTCAGGATGCAATGCGTTTTTCACTGAAGCCCTATTCACTTCTATGGGGCCAGGGCTGCGTGAAAAACGCATAATATAGAACATGCTGCATTTTTCACGCAACGCAGAACTGATGCGTGAAAAAAACGCTCATGTACACAGACCTATAGAAATTAATGGGTCAGGATTCAGTGCGGGTGCTATGTGTTCACGTCACGCATTGCACCCACGCGGATAACTCGCTTGTGTGAAAGGGGCCTTAATTAAACCTAAAACCTAATCTCTCCGATATTCCGCAGTGGTACTACCATACCACACAGTGATAAAATAGGCGAGAATACTCTCTATTACACTCCTATAAAAATGATGGACATCTGGCTTTTATTTTAACTTCCTCAAAAAGAAGGGGTGCAAAGGCGACACAAATCAGGTCATTTGCATATCATGAAAACATCAATTTGTCTGGAATGGAGTCATTGAACAAGATGAAAAGTCATTTGGATTACTAAGAAGGTATGTGGGGCAGATTTCCTTTTAAAGGGAGTCTGTCAGCAGTTTTGACTCTGCAACACTACTGACCTGGCTATGTAGAGGTCATGGTGAGGTACGGTGGATGCTACAGCTGTCACTCAGAGCAGAGGAGAAAGGATGAGAAACAGTTCAATTCGGGGAAAGGAGAGCACTGTGCCCGGCAAAAGAGAGCCTCATTATTTCAGTCTTGCCAGTGATAACAGCAACCATAAAAGTATAATTACCCATATCACCCCAAGAGTGGTCATGGATAGTACGCTGTTCTTCAGATAAGACATTTATGGCATATCAAAAAGACTAATCTTTTATTCATTGTTACTTGTTAATTTATAATATTATATACAGTTGCAACAAAAAGTATATGAACCCTTTGGAGTGATATGGATTTCTGCACAAATCGTCATAAAATGTGTTCTGATCTTTATCTAAGTCACAACAATAGACAATCACAGTCTGCTTAAACTAATAACACACAAAGAATTTAATGTTACCATGTTTTTATTGAACACACCATGTAAACATTCACAGTGCAGGTGGAAAAAGTATGTGAACCCCTAGAATAATTGACATCTCCAAGAGCTAATTGGAGTGAGGTACCAACTGGAGTCCAATCAATGAGATGAGATTGGAGGTGTTGGTTACAGCTGCCCTGCCCTATAAAAAACACACACCAGTTCTGGGTTTGCTTTTCACAAGAAGCACTGCCTGATGTGAATGATGCCTCGCACAAATGAGCTCTCAGAAGACCTACGATTAAGAATTGTTGACTTGCATAAAGCTGGAAAGGGTTATAAAAGTATCTCCAAAAGCCTTGCTGTTCATCAGTCCACAGTATGACAAATAGTCTATAAATGGAGAAAGTTCAGCACTGCTGCTACTCTCCCTAGGAGGGGCCGTCCTGTAAAGATGACTGCAAGAGCACAGCGCAGACTGCTCAATGAGGTGAAGAAGGATCCTAGAGTGTCAGCTAAAGACTTACAAAAGTCTCTGGCATATGCTAACATCCCTGTGAGCGAATCTACGATACGCAAAACACTAAACAAGATTAGATTTCATGGGAGAATACCACAGAGGAAGCCACTGCTGTCCAAAAAAAACATTGCTGCACGTTTACAGTTTGCACATAAGCACCTGGATGTTTCACTGCAGTACTGGCAAAATATTCTGTGGACAGATGAAACCAAAGTTGAGTTGTTTGGAAAAAACACACAACACTATGTGTGGAGAAAAAGAGGCACAGCACACAAACATCAAAACCTCATCCCAACTGTGAAGTATGGTGGTGGGGGCAACATGGTTTGGGGCTGCTTTGCTGCGTCAGGACTTGGACGGATTGCTATTATCGAAGGAAAAATGAATTCCCAAGTTTATCAAGACATTTTGCAGGAGAACTTAAGGCCATCTGTCCACCAGCTGAAGCTCAACAGAAAATGGGTGTTGCAACAGGACAACGACCCAAAGCATAGAAGTAAATCAACAACTGAATTACTTAAACAGAAGAAAATACGCCTTCTGGAGTGGCCCAGTCAGAGTCCTGACCTCAACCCGATTGAGATGCTGTGGCAGGACCTCAAGAAAGCGATTCACACCAGACATCCCAAGAATATTGCTGAACTGAAACAGTTCTGTAAAGAGGAATGGTCAAGAATTATTCCTGACCGTTGTGCACATCTGATCTGCAACTACAGGAAACATTTGGTTGAAGTTATTGTTGCCAAAAGAGATTCAACCAGTTATTAAATCCAAGGGTTCACATACTTCTTCCACCTGCACTGTGAATGTTTACATGGTGTGTTCAATAAAAACATGGTAACATTTAATTCTTTGTGTGTTATTAGTTTAAGCAGACTGTGATTGTCTATTGTTGTGACTTAGATGAAGATCAGATCACATTTTATGACCAATTTGTGCAGAAATCCATATCATTCCAAAGGGTTCACATACTTTTTCTTGCAACTGTAAATAACTGCAAACACATTTTCTTTTCATAATTTCTAACTTTACAGATTTCTAATATTATTGATTTTTGATCACAATGATCACTCAACAAAATTATATTATTTATTTATTAATAATAAATTAAGAAACACAAAAAAATTGTGGCAGGAGGGGCGGAGCCTGACCGCAATGCTGGGTGGCTGCATGTGTTCCACCTCCCTATAAGAACTGGCCTTCTAACTCACTTATCAGCACTCCTTCGGATCTAAAATGGGGAAAACGGTAGGGAGAAGCTCAAAGATCCTGTGGAAACCACTCCTGCCCGGACAAGGCAGCCAGATATGAAGAAATTTCTTAAAAAGAAGCTTCCACCGTCGGCCACTGAGGCAGCCAAGAGGGCGCCGGGTAGAACGCACCACTCTAATGTGGACGACATTTCCAAAACGAGCAGCGTGTCAGATGCCTCAGACAGGAGAACCTCCCGAAGAGACCCTCCGATCTCTAAAGCAATATTCCAAGATGTTCTGGAGTCCGCAGTTTCAGCCCTAAAGAAAGACTTCTCTGACATTAAAGAGGACCTTTCATCTGTTTTACTTATAGGAACTAAATACCTGTACTTGCGGGGTACTCCCCGCTGATGCTGCTACCATTTATTTATTTATTTATTTTTTAAACATTGCTCCTACACCCCGCTCTGCCCTCCTGAAGTTTTCACACTCAGTGGCTGAGGGACAGACAACTGAGGGTTGAAGTCAATGGAGTATATTCAGACCATGGTCTTGTTACCAGTGGGGTAACTCAGGGATCTGTTCTGGAACCCATATTGTTTAATATCTTTATCAGCGAAATTGCAGAAGGCCTCGATGGTAAGGTGTGTCTTTTTTCTGATGACACAAAGATTTGTAACAGGGTTGATGTTCCTGGAGGGATACACCAAATGGAAAAGGATTTAGGAAAACTAGAGGAATGGTCAAAAATCTGGCAACTAAAATTTTATGTTGATAAGTGCAAGATAATGCACCTGGGGCGTAAAAACCCAAGAGCAGAATATAAAATCAGTCATACAGTCCTAACCTCAGTATCTGAGGAAAGGGATTTAGGGGTCATTATTTCAGAAGACTTAAAGGTAGGCAGACAATGTCATAGAGCAGAGGGAAATGCTTGCAGAATGCTTGGGTGTATAGGGAGAGGCATTACCAGTAGAAAGAGGGAGGTGCTCATGCCGCTCTACAGAGCACTAGTGAGACCTCATTTGGAGTATTGTGCTCAGTACTGGAGTGGAGACCATATCTCCAGAAGGATATTGATACTTTGGAGAGAGTTCAGAGAAGAGCTACTAAACTGGTACATGGATTGCAGGATAAAACTTACCAGGAAAGATTAAAGGACCTTAACATGTATAGCTTGGAAGAAAGACAAGACAGAGGGGATATGATAGAAACTTTTAAATACATAAAGGGAATCAACAAGGTAAAAGAGGAGAGAATATTTAAAAGAAGAAAAACTGCTACAAGAGGACATAGTTTTAGGGGCAAAGGTTTAAAAGTAATATCAGGAAGTATTACTTTACTGAGAGAGCAGTGGATGCATGGAATAGCCTTCCTGCAGAAGCAGGGCTCCAGATGGCGACCAAAACGGTCGCCAATGCGCCTTAAAATTTGCAGATGGCGACAAGACTTTTTAGTCTTGTCGCCATTTGCGACTGTACCGCCGCGATCCTGCGCAGCCTACGTTCTCTTCACTAGCACACCGCACAGTGGAGAAGGAAGGAGTCCCTCCCTCTCCACTGTGACGCGGCCGCCACTACCACCAATGGGGACATAGCAGGGAGGAGGAGGGGAGGAGCTGTCCACTGCGCCACCAATGAATGTAAAACATAAGTGTCGGCAGCGGTATCGCAGACCCGGCACCCGGCCTCAATAACAGGGCAGGCGATCCGCGGCCATTAACCCCTCAGGTGCCACAGATCGCATGCCCTGTTATTGAGGCCGGGTGCCCGGTCTGCGATACCGCTGCAGACACTTGTATGAAGGAGTCAAAGAGGACCTTTCATGGGTCCAAAGAATCTGAACTTATCAGCAGGCTGCATAGAGCGGCGCCCAGGGATCTAAGTGCACTTACTATTATTCCTGAGCGCCGCTCCGTTCGCCCGCTGTGGCCCCCGGTATTTTCAGCATTCAGAGGAAGGAGGAGGAGACGCCAGTGTCTGTCCTTCTCCCTGACAGCAGCGCTGTCCAATCACAGCGCAGAGCTCAGAGCCAGGGAGGTTTTTTTTCTCCCTGGCTCTGAGTTCTGTGCTGTGATTGGACAGCGCTGCTGTTATGGAGACGGAGAGACACTGGCGTCTCCTCCTCCTTCCTCTGAATGCTGAAAATACCGGGGGCCACAGAGGGTGAACGGAGCGGCGCCCAGGATAATAGTGAGTGCACTTAGATCCCTGAGCGCCGCTCTATGCAGCCTGCTGATAAGTTCATATTCTTTGGACCCATGAAAGGTCCTCTTTAAACATTCATTGGTGGTGCAATGCGCTCTCCCAAAGCCTCTCCCCCCCCCCCCCCCCATTATCACTGGCCACAAGTCGTCCCTGTCTCCCTCCCATTGTTATATGGTGGCCACAGTGTCCCCATCCCCTTCATTGGTGGCAGTGGCAGATTACACTGCTGGGGCTCAGATCGTTACCATGGCAGCCAGGACGCTACTGAAGCCCCGGCTGCCATGTTCAGCTCCCTGCTGCTGTGTGCACAGAGCCCAGGGCAGCAGGGAGAGTGTGAGCTCCTATTCACCCTGATAGAGCTCTATCAGGGTGAATAGCACAAGGGATGAAAAGATCCAGGTTCTAGTCCCTAAGGGAAGAAATGGTTGTTAAATAAAAAGTAAAAAAAAACAAAAAAAAAAAAAAAAATACTAAAAGTTTAAATGGCCCCCTTCCCAGTTTTACATATAAAATTTACAAACAATAAAGAACATATTACATATCGCCACGTCCCAAAAAGTGTGAGCTATTAAAATATTAAAAAATATTTCCGCTCGGTGAAGGCCGTAACAGAAAAAAAAACTCTAAACCACGCAATTCGCCATTTTTAGTCACCTTGTTCCCCAGAAAATGTCCCTGGATGTGAGAGTGTGGTGCTGTTTTCTCCTATATGTAGTGCACCTGCGTCTCATCTTCTCAAAGTCCTTTTTTTTAAAATTATATGTATTTTAAATTTGGCGACTAAAAAATGTAATTTGGCTCATAAATTTTTTAGTTTAGGAGCCAATGGCTCCTGGTCATTTTTTTTTGTCTGGAGCACTGAGAAGTGGTAGCTGCAAATACAGTGAAGGAGTTTAAGCATGCATGGGATAGGCATAAGGCCATCCATCATATAAGATAGGGCCAGGGTCTATTCATAGTATTCAGTATATTGGGCAGACTATATGGGCCAAATGGTTCTTATCTGCCGACACATTTTATGTTTCTATGGAGGTCCGTAGGTTGAGCATCCCTGGTCTATGTGATCGCAACTTGTACTCCTCAATACTAATATGGTGTCTGTTGTAGTTGCCTCCTTGAATGCTAGAGGTCTGAACGAGCCACGGAAACACTCCCAAGTCTTCTCACTTGTAAGCAAAGACAAAGCTGCAATTGTGTTTTTCCAAGAATCGCATTTCAAGACAGATAAAGTACCCTGCCTCACTCCCAAACATTACACACATTGGTTCCATAGCACTCACTCCTCGGCCAGCAGGGGTGTCAGCATCGCTATACATAAACATTTACCATTTAAACATATAGCTGTCATTGCTGACCCTGAAGGTCGATACCTGTTTAAGGGATTGATTGCAGATTCTCTGGTCACAATAGCCAACCTCTATGCTTCCAACAAACGCCAAGCTCAGTGGCTCGTTCAGATGCTCAAACTGCTTTCCTCCCTAAAAAAAGGCATTGTGATTCTAGGTGGAGATTTCAACCTTCCCTTGGAACCCACTCTAGACTCCTCCACCAAACGTACACGCATCTCATATAAACTGCTTGGCCGACTCCACAGTGCCCTAAAAGAACTACAGGTCACCGATGTGTGGCGGACATTAAATCCCTCAGGCCTAGACTACACCATCTTCTCCCACACCAGCACCACTTTCCACAAGTTAGACTACCTTTGTCTGTCCTCTGCTCATCTGGCATTAGCCGACTCAGCGAGGATTGGATATATCACACTTTCTGACCACGCCCCATATCTTCCTTACAATTACCCTGAAAAACCTACCCCAGAGAGAATGGAATTGGCACCTCCATGAGACCCTGATTGCGGACCCGGCCCACATATCACTAGTTAAAGCCTCCCTAGTAGAATACTTCAAATTCAACACTACTGAACAGGCATCTCCACCCATTATATGGGAAGCCCATAAATCAGTGATCCGGGGGGAACTCATAGCCCTAGGCTCCAGACTTAAAAAGAAACGTTTTGCCGCGATCTATTCCCTATTGTCCCAAATCTCCAAGCTAGAAATTTCGCACAAACAGACCATTGCTGAGGCCACAGCCCAAGAACTAACACACCTCCGCACTGAGTTAAAAAACATGCTTAACGTCAACTCGGCAAAGATCCTACTTAGGGCTAAATTTAAAACGTATGCTCATGGAGACAGAGGCAATAAACTTATGTCCGTGTGGACGAAGAAGCAGCAGTCTGACTCCTTTATTCCAACTATCAACTACGCTAAAGGTCTTCTTCATAAATTCACCCCAGACATTGAAAAAACATTCCAACAGTTTTACGCAGCCCTTTATAACCTCCCTACCCCAGACACATCCTCTCCGACCACAGTCGTTTCAACCACAGAAACCTTCCTCTCCTCATTACAACTACTCACTCTCTCCCAGACTGACTCCGCTCACCTATTGGCCCCTATCACTAGGGTTCTATCCTCTATCCTCTATCCCTTCGTCCTGGACCAAACGGTCTTCCAATTCAATATTACAAAACTTTCCGTGATACGTTAATCCCTAACTTCCAGACCTTGTGCAACTCACTTTTCCTTGGAAACAAACTAACAGCTTAGGCACTGGAAGCACACGTCACTGTTATCCATAAAGAGAAAAAGGACCCAGTAGATTGCGGGAGCTACCATCCGATATCGCTGCTCAACGCAGACGTCAAGTGGTGGGCAAAGGTCTTGGCCCATCGCCTCCAAAAGGTGCTACCCCACATTATTGGTCGCAAACAAGTTGGCTTTGTTTCTGGCAGACAGGGCAAGGAAAACACCATACGCTTAATTTGCCTGATTTCATGGGCAAAACACTCCAATACTGCTCTTGAGTTGCTCAGTACGGAAGCGGAAAAAGCGTTTGACAGGGTTAGTTGGCATTACATCACTGCAGCCCTGCCAAGCTTCGGTATACCCCGCCAATTTATCAATGCAATACTATACAGCCCCCTCTGCCAGGATCAAAATCAACGGCACAGTATCTCCTTCATTTCAAATACTTAATGGCACCCGTCAGGGCTGCCCATTATCCCTGGCGCTATTTGAAATTATCATGGAGACTCTCCTACGGCTGCTTAGACAAGACCCCACATACCCACCTGATCGTTGCGTTTGCTGATGACATGCTCATTTTGACTTCTAACACTCAAGTATCCTTCCCTATGCTACTGGCCATCTTCAAAGACTTTGGTTTTATATCCAACTTTAAAATCAACTATAGCAAATCAGAAGCATTAAACATCGCCTGTCAATGATCTATTATACAATATCTCAAAAGGTCAACCCCCTTTACCTGGGCGTTGGAAAGTATACAATATCTGGGGATCCATATTTCAGCAAATCCAGATGAGCTATTGGCTCTCAATTACACCCCTCTCTTACAATCTGTACGTATGCAACTTAGATCTTTAAAAAACCCATTTATGTCCTGGATTGGAAAAAAGAACTTACTTAAAGGATAACTGTCGTATTATTATTTTTTTTGAGTATTGGATTGTGGTGATTAATATCACCTTGGTGGCCCTATTTCAACTTTTCACTGTGTATTGAATTACCCCTTAATTCCACATTTTTGTTCCTTGTACTGCCTACTTTTACCTGTGCTTAAAATAGGGTTGCTAGGCATGGTCCGTCTATCTGTTGAAGGATGGAGCACGCAGCGTGCAGGGTCACATTACTGACAGCCAGGGACTGTAAGTAAATGATTAAAGCCAGGTCCTCCCCAGCAGCTGATAACAGTGCCTGGGCTGTGTGCACTTCTCCCGGTCCCTGCGCTTGGCAGACGCTCCCTCACTCAGCAGAGCTGGAGAATGCAGAGTTGGAGCAGCTCAGACCAGGGAAGGGAGATCTGCCATCTGCTCAGTGTAGAAATGAAAGCAACATGTGGTAAGAGGACCCCTTTGTGCTGCAGGAGATTAACCCTTTAGGGGCGAGGGCTCTGGTTACTGACACTTTTGGGGGGCTATTTTTTTGGGGGCTATTGTTACTGGCTAGTGCATGTGAGGAGCTCAATGCATTGTGGGTAGTGAGAGCAGGCGGGATTAGCCTCAGGGTGAGGGCAGTGGCGGCCATCTTAACTGAATAGTGAAATTGCAGTTGTTTTTTTTGTAATTTAAGTTTATTAGAAGATGTCAGTAAACAGCATCATAGATAACATACATATGTTATTTTTACATAATATAATCCACGCAGGGATATATGTCATGAAAGTTCAGATTAAATCAACAATAACATCCGCGGTAAACGTCCGAGGACAATAGTCGTTTATTTTTTGTTAAACATTTAAAGAAAAAGAAATAAACATGGCAGACTTATGTATACCAGCATGTGGAACTTCACTGAATCTAAATTGTATATGTGATACAGACTTATAAGTTCATAGTCTAGATAGGTCATTATATCCTACCCGCTAAGGAGGAATGTGAGGCGGAGAATTGAGTCCATAAGTCCCATTTAGGGGACTCTTTATCCCAAAAATGTGTTCGGATGGTTTATAATTTCTCTAATTCATAAGCTATTCCTACAGTGGAAATTAGCTCCCGTATCGTCAAGGGTGCACTAGATTTCCAGGTTTTTGCAATAATAGCCCTAGCTGCTATATTCACTTGACCAAATATTAGTCTCATGTGTGGGAGGAAATCCACCAGTCCCACAAAACATAAGGCTAAGGATGGTGATAAAGGGATCTCTATTCCTGTAATATGAAATTGCAGTTTTATGCAGACTGGTTGCTAAGGGCTGAATCTTATTAAATATGGGGTAAGTCAGTCTAATAGTAACTGATTCTGGAATATCATGTTATTACTAACTACATATATGAAAATTGAAATTAGGGTCTAAATGTGACAGTTATCCTTTAAGACATACATAGTCCCCAAGTTCCTTTAGCTAATGCAATCGATCCCTATTTGCTTCCACTTACCTATTTTGCTGAAATCCGCAGGCTATTCTTCTTCTTCTTCTTCCTCTAAGGTGGGAGATCTCCTAGAATTGCATATTCAATTCTTACTAGGGAGAAAAGATTTGGGGGCTTTGGGCTACCCGACCTGCACATATACTGCAGTGCAAGTGACTAGGGGCATATCACTTACTCACAACCTACTCCCCCGACCTTTGCTCGGATCCTGAACGATATCTCCTGACTCCGGTGGAGAAACTAGTTCTATGGGGGATATGACAGGTCTCACCTAGTGCTTTAACTCAATTCTCCCTGATGAAAGGGACCCTGATAATATGGTCCACACTCTTCAAATCGCAGGAGCTTAGATTTCCACTCTCCAATACTCCTCTAGCTTTACTACAAGCCTATATCGTACCTCAGGTTCAAGAGCACTCTGGAGTATGGTCAATGTTAGCTAATGTGATTGGGCAGACTGGATGGGCCAAATGGTTCTTATCTGCCGACACATTCTATGTTTCTATGTTTCTATGTTTCTATGTCTCTGTGAAAGAGATCTCCTTGACCGGTGGCTCATTGGATTGGGACAAAGTATTAAACTTACCCAGAATATTAACAGCACCATTTTTACATCTTCTCGACTTTCGCAGGGACATGAGAAAGCTCACACTGCCTTGCATGTACTCCACCATAACCACCTGGGCAGAAAAGCTAATCTCTGTAGAGCAACTTCCCATACACCTATTATCTCTTTCTTATAAATCGCTCATATCTCTAGGTTATACTACTGGGCAGCATGGGAGACAGACCTTTGGATAACCCTTTCAGACCCTGAAAAGGCTTTTATTTTGTCAAATTCCTATGGGTTTAATAGGTGCATTAAGATACAAGAGAACTCATACAAGTTACTGACTAGGTGGTACAAGACCCCAGAATTCCTTCATAGGTTGAATGCTGATATACTTGATTCATGTTGGAGGTGTGGTGGAATAGGATCCCTATCTCATATCTGGTGGACATGTCCATGCATCCAATCATTTTGGTCAGAAGCGGAGAAGGTAATAAACCGCATTTGCTCTACAACCATCACCTTGGAACCCAAACTGGTATTACTTTGGTGTCCAAATGCCAAATTCACCTCTACTAACCATAACTTGCCTACTATGCTCATCACGGCTGCCCGGTTACTCATACCGTATCTATGGAAGAGCAGCTCCGCACCCACTTTGTTGGCCTGGGTAGACAAAATAGCACATTGAGAAACCCATACCCGAGCAAAATTCCTGAAGATTTGGAACCCATGGAAGACATATAGAGGCTTCAGCCCTTAACTAACACATAATCACGGTCTTAAGTACCACTAATGCTTATCTGCCTGCCAACCCAGCCGACATCGTGAGAGACCTGCAACCATATAGACATTTGCCGTGCCCCAACATGGGCCTCGCGCCCTAGTTGGGATATGATCAAGCCACACCAGACCCGTCCGCTGTATCAGCTGCTACATAGGTTCTTATTCCTCAACTCATCATATATGTAGCAATAGACTCTACCTACCCCCCAACCCCACTTCCTGTGACTACCCCCTTATCCTCTTCTCTCCTGCCTTTCATGACCACTTACTTGGGTGCGTATTTGAGCAGGGAAACTGTATTTCTGATTAATAGAATATATTACAAAAAAACTGATATTTTACAAAAAAATTAAGTTTAAAAAAAGATTGAGTTACTTTTTAAAGTCAGGGAACAGCATTAAAAGTAAAAGTTCTTAGTTCCTTACTACTTTAAAGGGGTAGGTTCTACCCCCACGATCATGAGAACAGGTACCCCATACCCCTAGGAGCCCCCAGAAATAAACAGAGCGGCAGGTCAAGCATACGTAAATCATGAGTTCTGGAAAAGGTGCTCGGCTATTTCCAGAACTCCCAAAGAGGTGAATGGAGCAGCAGTTAACATGCCCTATCTGCTGCCCCATTTATTTCTTTACAGGGTTCCCTTCCTTGTGATCAGGGGTGCTCCCAGTAGAAGGATCCCCACCTACTTTTTTAAATTTTCACTTTTGAGACACTCACTAAGCGGCTTAAATAACTTGTTACCTTTATTCTGTGGATTAGTATGATTGAAGTGATACAAAATTCATAAAGATTGTTTTCAGTTTTACTACTTTTGCACATAAAACATTTTTTTTTTGCCTTTTGTGTTTCCATATTCCGAGAGCTTCCCTTTTTGGCTTTTTCATCAATAGAGCTGTGTGAGGGCTTGAGCTGTAGTTTTTAATTAACACCATTTTTAGGTATATATAACTTTTTGATTCCTTTTATATTCCATTTTTTTTTTTAAGGTGAGATAAGCATCTGACTTTTTTTTTTTTTTTTACTGCGTTCAACTTGAGGATTGAGTACTGAGATAATTCAATAGATAGGGCTGCTACAGATGTGGCAATGTGCACTTTATTTATTTTTTACATATTAAAACATTTTTAATGAGGAAAAGGTTTATTTTTGTTTAATTATATTTTTGAATATTTTATTTATTTAAATTGCTAGTATAATACACTACAATCCATATGTACTCCAGTGTACTATGTCTGGCAAGGCCTAATAGGAGTACTAAGATGGCAGGACAAGTGATCATTGTTTGGCCTCCCGGCCGTCATAGCAACCGTCGTCAGGGGGCTGATGCGTGAAGCACATTAACTTGTCGAACCCCTTAGATATCACGGTCAGTAAACCATGTCATCTGAGTGGTAAAGAGCCGGGATTGGAGTTATCTCTGTTCTCGTCTGTGCACCCAGCTGTGTATTACAGCCTACTCCAGCTGGAGATGGTGTGGGCATAGCTCCTGTGCCATCTATTGGACTTAGCTATATGACCATTTTCAGGAATACCGGAAAAACGCATGCTATTATGCCCATGTGCAACAAAGGTATAAAAAAAACTTTGAATTCTGTAGCTAATCATAAAGGCTATGCACACCTTTAAGGCATTTGTAATTGTTTTTTAATAGAAAAAACATTTTGAACAGTTTTTTGTTCTGCTGTCTTTTATGAAATAAACTGAAGCTGAAATAACTCAACATTAATATGAAACACTGATTAATTATAGCAATAGCCTGATTTAAAGAGAACCTGTCACCATGAAACGCAATGCAGTCTGCAGGCAGCATGTTACAGAGCAGGAGGAGCTGAGCAGAATGATGTATAGTTTTGTAGGAAAACTTTCAGCTAAGGCTATTTTCACACTTGCGTTTGGTGCGGATCCGTCATGGATCTGCACAAACGCTTCCGTTCAGATAATACAACCGCATGCATCCGTTCAGAACAGATCTGTTTGTAATATCTGTAACATAGCCAAAACGGATCCATCTTGAACACCATTGAAAGTCAATGGGGGATGGATCCGTTTTCTATTGTGTCAGTGAAAACGGATCCGTCCCCATTGACTTACATTGTGTGTCAGGACGGATTGCCTCTGCATCGTCAGACGGACACCAAAACGCTGCAAGCAGCGTTTTGGTGTCCGCCTCCAGAGCGGAATGGAGACGGAACAGAGGCAAACGGATGCATTCTGAGCGGATCCTTATCCATTCAGAATGCATTAGGGCAAAACTGATCCGTTTTGGACCGCTTGTGAGAGCCCTGAACGGATCTCACAAACGGAAAGCCAAAACGCCAGTGTGAAAGTAGCTTAACTTGTAATTTACACATTTAAACCTATGTTCTTTCTAAACTCAATAGCCAAGTGGGGTGTCTTATCAGTGATTGACATATATATATACAGTACAGACCAAAAGTTTGGACACACCTTTTCATTCAAAGAGTTTTCTTTATTTTCATGACTATGAAGGCATCAAAACTATGAATTAACACATGTGGAATTATATACATAACAAACAAGTGTGAAACAACTGAAAATATGTCATATTCTAGGTTCTTCAAAGTAGCCACCTTTTGCTTTGATTACTGCTTTGCACACTCTTGGCATTCTCTTGATGAGCTTCAAGAGGTAGCCCCCTGAAATGGTCTTCCAACAGTCTTGAAGGAGTTCCATGAGATGCTTAGCACTTGTTGGACCTTTTGCCTTCACTCTGCGGCCCAGCTCACCCCAAACCATCTCGATTGGGTTCAGGTCCGGTGACTGTGGAGGCCAGGTCATCTGGCGCAGCACCCCATCACTCTCCTTCATGGTCAAATAGCCCTTACTTTCAAAGTTCTCCCAATTTTTCGGCTGACTGACTGACCTTCATTTCTTAAAGTAATGATGGCCACTCGTTTTCCTTTACTTAGCTGCTTTTTTCTTGCCATAATACAAATTCTAATTCTAACAGTCTATTCAGTAGGACTATCAGCTGTGTATCCACCTGACTTCTCCTCAACGCCACTGATGGTCCCAACCCCATTTATAAGGCAAGAAATCCCACTTATTAAACCTGACAGGGCACACCTGTGAAGTGAAAACCATTTCAGGGGACTACCTCTTGAAGCTCATCAAGAGAATGCCAAGAGTGTGCAAAGCAGTAATCAAAGCAAAAGGTGGCTACTTTGAAGAACCTAGAATATGACATATTTTCTGTTGTTTCACACTGGTTTGTTATGTATATAATTCCACATGTGTTAATTCATAGTTTTGATGCCTTCAGTGTGAATCTACAATTTTCATAGTCATGAAAATAAAGAAAACTCTTTGAATGAGAAGGTGTGTCCAAACTTTTGGTCTGTACTGTATATATATACACTGCTCAAAAAAATAAAGGGAACACAAAAATAACACATCCTAGATCTGAATTAATTAAATATTCTTCTGAAATACTTTGTTCTTTACATAGTTGAATGTGCTGACAACACAATCACACAAAAAAAAAAATGGAAATCTAATTTTTTAACCCATGGAAGTCTGGATTTGGAGTCACCCTCAAAATTAAAGTGGAAAAACACACTACAGGCTGATCCAACTTTGATGTAATGTCCTTAAAACAAGTCAAAATGAGGCTCAGTAGTGTGTGTGGCCTCCACGTGCCTGTATGACCTACCTACAACGCCTGTGCATGCTCCTGAGGAGGTGGCAGACGGTCTCCGGAGGGATCTCCTCCCAGACCTGGACTAAAGCATCTGCCAACTCCTGGACAGTCTGCGGTGCAACGTGACGTTGGTGGATAGAGCGAGACATGATGTCCCAGATGTGCTCAATTGGATTCAGGTCTGGGGAACGGGCGGGCCAGTCCATAGCATCAATGCCTTCGTCTTGCAGGAACTGCTGACACACTCCAGCCACATGAGGTCTAGCATTGTCTTGCATTAGGAGGAACCCAGGGCCAACCGCACCAGCATATGGTCTCACAAGGGGTCTGAGGATCTCATCTCGGTACCTAATGGCAGTCAGGCTACCTCTGGCGAGCACATGGAGGGCTGTGAGGCCCTCCAAAGAAATGCCACCCCACACCATTACTGACCCAATGCCAATCGGTCATGCTGGAGGATGTTGCAGGCAGCAGAACGTTCTCCACGGCATCTCCAGACTCTGTCACGTCTGTCACATGTGCTCAGTGTGAACCTGCTTTCATCTGTGAAGAGCACAGGGCGCCAGTGGCGAATTTGCCAATCTTGGTGTTTTCTGGCAAATGCCAAACGTCCTGCACGGTGTTGGGCTGTAAGCACAACCCCCACCTGTGGACGTCGGACCCTCATATCACCCTCATGGAGTCTGTTTCTGACCGTTTGAGCAGACACATGCACATTTGTGGCCTGCTGGAGGTCATTTTGCAGGGCTCTGGCAGTGCTCCTCCTGTTCCTCCTTGCACAAAGGCGGAGGTAGCGGTCCTGCTGCTGGGTTGTTGCCCTCCTATGGCCTCCTCCACGTCTCCTGATGTACTGGCCTGTCTCCTGGTAGCGCCTCCATGCTCTGGACACTATGCTGACAGACACAGCAAACCTTCTTGCCACAGCTCGCATTGATGTGCCATCCTGGATAAGCTGCACTACCTGAGCCACTTGTGTGGGTTGTAGACTCCGTCTCATGCTACCACTAGAGTGAAAGCACCGGCAGCATTCAAAAGTGACAAAAACATCAGCCAGGAAGCATAGGAACTGAGAAGTGGTCAGGTCACCACCTGCAGAACCACTCCTTTATTGGGGGTGTCTTGCTAATTGCCTATAATTTCCACCTATTGCCTATCCCATTTGCACAACAGCATGTGAAATTGATTGTCACTCAGTGTTGCTTCCTAAGTGGACAGTTTGATTTCACAGAAGTGTGATTGACTTGGAGTTACATTGTGTTGTTTAAGTGTTCCCTTTATTTTTTTGAGCAGTGTATATATATATATATATATATATATATACATACACACCTATACAGCGGAGTATTAAATGTATAAAATTATAAAAGAAAAAGAGAATAGATGTGACGCACTGGACTAACTATTGACCCAAGAGGTGCACTCAGTCGAGTGGACTCACCCAGTCCACTAAAAAAGAGAAATATAATAGAACAAAAGTAACTGGGCACTCTCAGGATATCTGGACCATTTGAAATGTATTAACATATAATAACATGAATAACTGTACTTACTGACAATGATAATATAAAACTGTAATTTAAAATACCTATCCACTACTACACCATAAAACACAATATGCAGTAATCCAATATGACAAATACTAAAATATAAAATACAAAAATTCGAGGAATAAAATAGAATATTCAGTAATAACTCGTATGAATATTCGGCAAATATTCTTATGGGAAAGTCTGATATTTAAAATTTTTGGCGATAATCTAACGTCCTTTATGTACGTCCCTTTCGATATATAACAGGGATATCCGAAAATAAGCAAAGTCCCAATAAGCAATCAAAGCGGGACGCCGCTTGAGTTTGTTCTTTGATTGCTCATTGGGACTTTGCTTATTTTCGGATATCCCTGTTATATATCGAAAGGGACGTACATAAAGGACATTGGATTATCGCCAAAAAATTTTAATATCAGACTTTCCCATAAGAATATTTGCCGAATATTCATACGAGTTATTACTGAATATTCTATTTTATTCCTCGAATTTTAGTATTTTATATTTTAGTATTTGTCATATTGGATTACTGCATATTGTGTTTTATAGTGTAGTGGATAGGTATTTTAAATTACAGTTTTATATTATCATTGTCAGTAAGTACAGTTATTCATGCTATTATATGTTAATAAATTTCAAATGGTCCAGATATCCTGAGAGTGCCCAGTTACTTTTGTTCTAGTATAAAATTATAAGTTTTACAGAATCTTTTACCACTGAACTATATATCAACCTCCTCGGCTCCTGCTCTATAGCATGCTGCCTGCAGACTGCACTGCATTTTGGGATGACAGGTTGTCTTTAAATGATTGCTGTAAGGTATCTATTTATTATCACATTATCATACTTCTTACTCTAGAAGACCCAGTCCTAATCTTAGGAACAAAAAGAACGTGGGTAAAAATTTTCTTTGCGGAACATGAGTGTTCGACTACAGTAGATCAAAATCACAGCCTCATTTCCTGTAGTGTACATACTTCTCATCTTACCTTCTCTAGGGCTTGCTCTCTTACGTCTTGGAGTACTCTTTTCTAGTCGAACAATCTCAGGACCTGAAGTCTCTAAAAGCATGCTAAGCTGTATCATGTAAAAAGAGAAGAAAATCAACGGTATTGCAGAATCACTAATGCAAACACAGTAGAACTGGCAAGAAATGGTGTGGCTTAAGATGCAATATTCTGATGTACATTCCTGTAAAATAACTAATAGGTGGTATATACTTAGATTAGACAGTCTAAACATTCACCAAAATCTATCATCCAGCATCACCAAATGTGATAAATGTGGCGCATCTTTAGACTATCTAGTTTAAGTTTACACTGTCCACTTCCTAAAAACAGTATTTGTGAATCTGCCTCATTGTGGACAGGATCTCTTTTAGCATAGAGCATTTAGATCAGTGGTTCTTAACCTTGTTGGAGGTACTGAACCCCACCAGTTTCATATGCGCATTCACCGAACCCTTCTTAATTGGAAAAATTAAATATGATTTTTTCAAATTCAAAACATAGGTATATATTTATACATAGGTGCACAAAGTGAATAAAACCATTAAAGAACAAAACCATTAAGAACAAAGAACAAAACCATTAAAACATGATTTTCACACAAAAATAAAAACATAATAATGAATATTTACTGCAAATCAGTGTGACTTCTGCTGTTGTCTTTCAGAGACCAGGTCAGAAATGCGCGGCTTTACCTTGGCAAGTGCCACTCTCATGTCATTTTCACAACAAATATGTTTAGAAAGACCAGCACTCCGTTTTGCTGAGCTGAAAACTTCTTTATTCGTCACCCATGTGACGCACGTTTCGGCATAAGGTTTGCCTTTATCAAATACAGGTGATGATAGCTCAATACAACACATGTAATGCACCATTTAAATACACCTTTTGAAATACCCGCCCCTCATCATGTGAGCGGTCATGTGGCTGTAATTGAAGGCATACGCCCCCAGCCACATGACCAGTCACCTGATCACGGCATCATGTTGCTATGTAACTCAGTATAAACAAAACTCAATCAATGGAAAGGAAATAGGATACGGCAGAGTATGTATCTATATTCATACCATACTACAGCGTCTGAGTTATCAATGATCAATTATAGAACCAAATACAAACAAACATATTATAATATACATATATTCTTTTAAGTGAAACTGCTCAGTGAATATTCTTTATTGAGGCCTTTGGGGGCAAGCGTCTCGAGCCGATGGATCCAATATGCTTCACGCTGGTGAAGCATCTGGATGCGGTTTTTTCCACGTCTTGGTAGGGTCACTTCCTCTATAATTTGGAAACGTAATTGTGAGATATGATGTTTTTTCTCAATGAAGTGTTGAGGGATAGGCAGCAAAATATTTTCTTTCCTGATTGTGGATTTGTGTTTTCCCACTCTATCTTTGATACGCATTGTTGTTTCTCCAACATAGCACAACCCACACGGACATTTTAGTAAGTAGATAACAAAACTACTGTCACAGGTAAAGTGACCCCGTACTGGAATTTGTTGTCCTGTGTGTGGGTGTGATATGTTGGAGCCCTTAATGACATTGGAGCAATGAACACAGTTCAGACAGGGAAATGTTCCCTTTCTGACTGTGGAGAAAGTGAGCTGTCGCAATGACGTCCTGTCACTACCTATGTCCGCCCGGATGATCTTATCTCTAATATTTTGATTACGTTTATAACACATCATAGGTAACTCCCTATATTCCTGAATTGTTGGGTATGATCTTTGTAAAATATGCCAGTGTTTATTGGCAATTGCTCTTACTCGATCCATCCAGGGGTGATATTTAACAATAAGTGGTATTCTCTGTGTTTTTATCATCTTTTTTTGTGTTATTGTGGGATTTTCTACCTTATGCCTTTGTTCATCTAACAGCTTAGATGGATAACCTCTGTTGACAAATTTTTGTGTCATTTCCTGCATCCATAAACTACGTGTATCAGGATCCGTTACAATGTTGGCCACTCTTTTAAACTGTGAAAAGGGGAGTGATTTTTTTACAGCTGCAGGATGATTGCTGTGAAATGCTAATAAGCTATTTCTGTCAGTCTCTTTGACATATAGATCAGTTGTAATCCTGTTATTAGTACCCCTAATTACCCATGTGTCAAGGAAAGAAACACGGTGTGAATCTTGATGCAGTGTAAATTTTAGTTCAAGTCTTATGCTGTTAATGTGATCTATAAAAGACACAAGGGTCTCAGTGCCGCACCGCCATACGCAAAAAATATCGTCGATAAAACGTTTCCAAAATATACAATGATTTTGATATAGCACATTTGGGTAGATATACTCTCTGTGCCATATAACAATTTGCGTAAGGCGGTGCGGCATTGGACCCCATCGCGGTCCCACACCGCTGCTGGAAAAATGTGTCTTGAAATAAGAAGTAGTTACGCCGTAAAACAATAGAAAGTAGAGACAGAAAAAAATCCTTTTCAGCCTGTGTGTATGTGCTCTCATCCAATAATGCACGGACGGCCAATAGGCCTTTTTCATGAGTGATACTTGTATATAGGCTACATACATCCAGGGTGACTAGGATACAATCCTGCGACAGCTCAATCTCACTTATTGTCTCCAAGAAATGTTGTGTGTCCCTTAAGTATGAGGGAGCTTTTTTAGTAAGAGGGGTCAACACTTTATCCAGGAAAATTGCAGGGGGAGAAAGGATTGAATCTGTGGCTGCAACTATTGGGCGTCCTGGGGGCCGCTCCAAGGATTTATGCACCTTGGGCAGTGTATAGAATACGGGTGTTACAGGGTGTTGGTTGATTAAAAATTCTGCTAATTTCTTATCAATAATATTCTGTTTTAAATAATTATCAACCAAGACCTGTAATTCCTGTTTTATTGCCCAAACCGGATCCCCCTGCATGAAAAAGGCATATTGGCCGTCCGTGCATTATTGGATGAGAGCACATACACACAGGCTGAAAAGGATTTTTTTCTGTCTCTACTTTCTATTGTTTTACGGCGTAACTACTTCTTATTTCAAGACACATTTTTCCAGCAGCGGTGTGGGACCGCGATGGGGTCCAATGCCGCACCGCCTTACGCAAATTGTTATATGGCACAGAGAGTATATCTACCCAAATGTGCTATATCAAAATCATTGTATATTTTGGAAACGTTTTATCGACGATATTTTTTGCGTATGGCGGTGCGGCACTGAGACCCTTGTGTCTTTTATAGATCACATTAACAGCATAAGACTTGAACTAAAATTTACACTGCATCAAGATTCACACCGTGTTTCTTTCCTTGACACATGGGTAATTAGGGGTACTAATAACAGGATTACAACTGATCTATATGTCAAAGAGACTGACAGAAATAGCTTATTAGCATTTCACAGCAATCATCCTGCAGCTGTAAAAAAATCACTCCCCTTTTCACAGTTTAAAAGAGTGGCCAACATTGTAACGGATCCTGATACACGTAGTTTATGGATGCAGGAAATGACACAAAAATTTGTCAACAGAGGTTATCCATCTAAGCTGTTAGATGAACAAAGGCATAAGGTAGAAAATCCCACAATAACACAAAAAAAGATGATAAAAACACAGAGAATACCACTTATTGTTAAATATCACCCCTGGATGGATCGAGTAAGAGCAATTGCCATTAAACACTGGCATATTTTACAAAGATCATACCCAACAATTCAGGAATATAGGGAGTTACCTATGATGTGTTATAAACGTAATCAAAATATTAGAGATAAGATCATCCGAGCGGACATAGGTAGTGACAGGACGTCATTGCGACAGCTCACTTTATCCACAGTCAGAAAGGGAACATTTCCCTGTCTGAACTGTGTTCATTGCTCCAATGTCATTAAGGGCTCCAACATATCACACCCACACACAGGACAACAAATTCCAGTACGGGGTCACTTTACCTGTGACAGTAGTTTTGTTATCTACTTACTAAAATGTCCGTGTGGGTTGTGCTATGTTGGAGAAACAACAATGCGTATCAAAGATAGAGTGGGAAAACACAAATCCACAATCAGGAAAGAAAATATTTTGCTGCCTATCCCTCAACACTTCATTGAGAAAAAACATCATATCTCACAATTACGTTTCCAAATTATAGAGGAAGTGACCCTACCAAGACGTGGAAAAAACCGCATCCAGATGCTTCACCAGCGTGAAGCATATTGGATCCATCGGCTCGAGACGCTTGCCCCCAAAGGCCTCAATAAAGAATATTCACTGAGCAGTTTCACTTAAAAGAATATATGTATATTATAATATGTTTGTTTGTATTTGGTTCTATAATTGATCATTGATAACTCAGACGCTGTAGTATGGTATGAATATAGATACATACTCTGCCGTATCCTATTTCCTTTCCATTGATTGAGTTTTGTTTATACTGAGTTACATAGCAACATGATGCCGTGATCAGGTGACTGGTCATGTGGCTGGGGGCGTATGCCTTCAATTACAGCCACATGACCGCTCACATGATGAGGGGCGGGTATTTCAAAAGGTGTATTTAAATGGTGCATTACATGTGTTGTATTGAGCTATAATCACCTGTATTTGATAAAGGCAAACCTTATGCCGAAACGTGCGTCACATGGGTGACGAATAAAGAAGTTTTCAGCTCAGCAAAACGGAGTGCTGGTCTTTCTAAACATATTACTAGAGGGATCCGACCTACTGACCGTGCACCCGGACCTTACCAGAGCGCAGTGCCGTCCAATTGTTTGTTTCAATATTTTCACAACAAAGTCTGTTCCTTTTCTTCGTTTTTATGTCCAGCATCCTTGAAAAGGATTGCTCGCAAAGATATGTTGTAACAAACGGTATGAAAAACTCCAGAGCTTTCTTAGCAATAACAGGGTATGTTACCATTTGTTGACACCAAAACGTTGAGAGCGTTGTTGTTCTGAAGAGTTGCTGTTGAACCTGGCTCTGCTGAAGTTCAATGATTTCATCGAGGTATTCATCATTGACATCTGTTGTCTCAACACTAAATGTGAACGGCTGTCTCACCCATGCTGGATATGACTCTCTTGTAGGGAAGTATCCATCAAGACACGTTGCAAGCTCATCTAAGTGCGAGGCAATTGCTTGCTTCAGTTCCGTGGGTACAGAAATGTCTCCGATTCCAGATACATCTTAGATCTTACTTACACAGTCGTCTAGCAGGGGAAAGTTTGCGAAGTTATCGTTCTCTATTCGTCGTTTCCATAACGGTAGCTTTTTTTGAAAAGCGTTCAGATTTTCTTCCGCTTCGATGATGTTGACTCCACCGCCCTGCATCTGTTGATTGAGATGATTTAGAGCTGCAAAGATATCAGTCATGTACGCTAAAATGAGAATGAACTCAGAATCTTTGAAGCAATCTGCATGACAATGTTAGTGCTCTTGCAAAAACAGGGCTAATTCCACACGCACGGCAAAAACACGATTCAACACCTGTCCCTGGGATAACCACCGAACGTTGGAATGGTACAGAAGTACCTCAAATTCAGATCCCATTTCTTTACACAGCTCCCTGAAGATGCGGTGCCTCAGAGCACTATTTCGCACATAGTTCACACATTCCACTACAATTTTTAATACTTCTGCCAGTTTTGGAGGCAAGGTTTTTGATGCCAATGCATGCCTATGCAGAATACAATGCGTAACAATGATGTGTGGTGCATCGGCTTTCACTAGCGCACCAAAACCAGACTTTCTTCCCAGCATGGCTGGAGCTCCATCCGAACAAACTGCAGAAACCATATCCAACTAAAGATTGTTGTCTTTGAAGAAGTCATCCACAAGTTTCTTCACATCGGCTGCCTTAGTTGTTGTTGTAAGAGGCTTACAAAATAAAAACTCTTCCTTTATCACGTCGTCTTTCACATAGCGCACGAATACTGCAAGCTGGCTTAGATTGGAGACGTCTGTGGTCTCGTCGAGTTGAAGGCTGAATTTTGCCGGGCTTGAAATCAGATCTGCAACTATTTGAGCCAAGATGTCTTTGCTCATGTCCTCTATTCTGTCGCTGATGGTGTCATTTGAAAGAGGAATTTGGGATAACTTAACTTCAGCTGCTTTTTCCAGCATGATATTCGCCATCTTCAACACAGCTGGTTTTATGAGTGTTTCACCAATGGTGTGGGGTTTGCCCTGCTTTGCGATCAGGTAAGCAACTTCGTACGATGCTATGAGGATCGGTTTGTTGATGGGTACAAAGCCGAGAACAGGCAGACTAGCCTTTTCATCGAATCTGGCTCTCCTCACCTTGAATTCAGCGAGCGTTGTGTTCTTGTATTTTCCATCTCCATGCAGCTTAAGGAAGTGTTCTCTTAGTTTTGCCGGTGCTAGACTAGAATTGCTCAACTTGGCATTGCAAATCATACAGTTAGGACGCTGACTCCCATCACGTTCCGTTATACATGTGAATCCATATTGTACATATTCGTCCGACCACTTTCTTTTTTTGCTCGACATAGTTAGTATGAAGGGATAGGCCAAGCGATGTTGCGTGATCACCTGCAGCCAATGATGGACAAGCGGGGCGAGTCGGGTGTGTGTCTTGACCTCCGGGGCCGGACTGGAGATACAAAGCAGCCCTGGAAAAAAAATCTATGTCAGCCCCATAAGTCACTGAGCCTAATATACTACTGCCCCCCCCCCCTCTCCACTATCTAATACACTGCTGCCCCCTCCCCACCACCCCCAATACACTGCTGAACACCCTCCCACCCCCCTAATACACTGCTTATCCCCTCCCACCCCCTAATAAACTGCTGACCCCCCTCCCAATCTCCTAATACACTACTGACCCCCAGCCTCCCAGCCACCCCAATACACTGCTGACCCCCCAGTCCCTCAATACACTGCTGACCCCCTCCCAAAATAATCCCAGCCCCCCTAATACAATGATGACCCCCTTCCCAGCCCCCCTAATTCACTGCTGACCCCCCTCCTAGCCACCCCAATACACTGCTGACCCCCATCCTTGCCACCCCAATACACTGCTGACCCCACCCTCCCAGCCCCCCAATACAATGCTGACCCCTTAAATACAATACACAATAGGTCCTCCAAGCCCCTTTACTCTTACCTGTAGTACAACAGGTGAGCTTAGCTCAGTGATGCCGGTGTCTGTGTGCAGGAGAGACAGGATGCCGCCGCCGCCACCATGCTGTGCAGTCACTAGATCCGCCGCCGCGCAGCCGCCGGATATGACGTCATGTCGTCATATGCCGCTCACATCCGGCGGCTGGCGGAAGCAAAATCATTGCGCTCGCTCGGCTCTTCTGATCATGAGCCGCAGCGGGCGCAAAAGGGGTCTGAGTAACAGGAAATAAATATTTTCCTGTCTTGTGGCAGCCATCTATCAAAGCGGCCCACCAGGGCCGGCGGCCGAACCCACAAGACTGACTCACCGAACCCCTGGGGTTTGATCGAACCCAGGTTAAGAACCACTGATTTAGATGAACCTATTTTACTCAACATGTAAAAGGGATAATCTAACACTGGCGTAACAAAAAACTGACTGGGCCTCTCAGCAAATTTTTTAACGACCCCCCCCCCCCAGCAACTTCTACGCAAACCCCTTGCTGTCTCAGACCAGGCTGCTCCGTACTTTTCCTACACGTATATACTGTATGTCATGTCGCTGTATGTGACAGGAGTTCAGGCCCCATAGCAGCCATTTTTCCTGCTTCCACAATAGGCACACTCCTGAAGATGTTGGTTCATGGATGTCTCATACGTTACCACATGAATTTTTAGAATGTGTTTCTGTAAGGCTTCATTTACACATCCGTAATAATGGGTCTGTATCCGTTCTGCAAATTGCGGGAACGGGTGCGAACCCATTTATTCTGCATTTCCGGAGCGAGCCCCCGATCTTCTGGTCTGCGGCTCCCGAAATAAATAGGCAATTTCGGACAAGAATAGGCATTTCTATGGGGGTGCCGGTCGGGTGTATTGCGGATCCGCAATGCACTACAGACGTGTGAATGGACCCTAAAGGTGTAGCTGGAAGTTCTTTAGCCTGATCTAAAATAAGTAGCAGTCTCCATCACATCACGTACAGTATAGCTGACTGTTATATTAGTGTTTTATGATTAAATTTATTTATTTTTGCTGAAATTTTAAAAAATAGCATGTGTAAATACATGTGTTTGCCTTAGATGTGGTATTAAATTGCAATCTCCCAATATAAGTTTTGTTTACTTGTACCTGGATTAATCTAGATTAATTTCCATACAAGATAGAGCTTCCTGCAAATAAGTGCAGACATTGCTAAATGGTGGGGTCTTTAATGTAATCATCAACAGAAAAAGAAATGGCCTTCACTTAGTTTGTGTCTGTGTTTCACATCACAGGCTAGTTTCCCATGAATAGGATCTGCCAGTGGTGAATCTAACTGGAATATCTCGGGTTTGATGAGGAGTTTGGCATGGAATCCCCCACCTAAATCCTCATCATATTTCTGCACGTGGGAACATAGTCATACAGGTGTTTCGAATACAACCACAGCTGTGGCAGATCACACAAATCTTTACCTGTGGGATCATTTCTGGTTCTGGCAGTTCAGGAGATATTTCCATCATCCCAAAAAATGGATCCGGGGCATCCTCCAGCATCTCCATGAGCATCAGATTATCTGGAAGCAACAACTGTCTAAAATATAGACATAATGTTACATTATATGGTGCAGTCTTAGTGCATAGAGGGAACAACACATGCTACATTAGGGAAAATGTTAGTATTTCATATTTGAACCCATATGCAGAATAATGCCTCCGAATGAAGGAAAAAAAGAATAACGCCATTTAATCTTCCAGATGCTCCATCCTCTCCAACCTCACTTGCACATGAATCCAGCCATGTATTTCATTGCTGTTTCGACTGGCAGACCCTTCTTCACAGACCTGAAAGGTAACATCTTGCTGTGGAAACCAAGATCACCATTGTATCTGGCTACAATGGTGACTCAGACTCCCTCTTTTTTATCAATCAGGCACCTTGGCTGCATGTGGTATCTGTATGGCCTACCAAATAGACAATGCCCATAATTCAATAGACTACCTCATAAAACCACACAAAATGTATACCATGCTCAAATGGCAATGTGCCTTTTCTGGACGTGAAAGTACCCGATTCATTTTATTTTACTCACTTATATAGTGCTGACACATTCCACAGCGTTGTACAGACATTACTGTCACTTGCTGTGCCCAGTGGGGCTCACAATGTAAGCTCCCTATCAGTATGTCTTTGGCGTGTGGGAAAAACCTGGAAGAAACCCACATGAATTTGAACCTAGAACCCAAACACTACAAGGCACGAGTGCTGACCCCTGAGCCACCATACTGTCCAATGGGATTGAACCCACTACTTGGTGGTTATTCCACTTGTTTGAGATGCCACTTTCCATGCTCCTTACATACAAAGACTTTTCAGTGTTATCTGGCATGTTCCCATGCACTATAGGCTAGGAAGCCTCCTTAGCTCCTTTTTATGATGCATCAACCATCTTACTTTGGATTATAGGAGTTGTTTAGCCTAATAAAAAATCCCCACTTTCCTTTTGAGATGCCCTCTGTTTCAGTGACACAGCTCCTGGTGGTCACTGCTCAGCAGTGATGTGCCATTCTTCAACACGTCAGTTAGTCAGTGGCCTCAGCAGTTTTGTGATCAAAAACGGCCTCTGTCGTCACTTTTGTCCCAGCAGGGACTGCTATGGGCCGCATCACTTGAAGAAGGGAGGGCCTTTGGAAAGGAGAGGGATTTTTTAAAATGATTTCTTCAGCACACTGCTGTTGACCATAGGTTTTTTAACCCAAAGATGTTTATGAAAAGAGGAACTTACACTGTGTGGAAAGATTGTGGCTAAATCTGGTTGTCTCCTCAGCATTACTAACTCAAGCCACCTGCTCAGTTGGATAGCATGGTAATACATGGGAATGTAAGGGAAACCCAGACCTCCTTCATTGCGAAGCCTGATCAAGATGCTGTGGGTGATGCAAGGCCCACAGCCAAAAAAAGTGAAAGAACAAGTATTTAATGTTGGCAAAGAACTTTGAGGGTAAGTATATCAGTATCATCTGCATAGTATATAGGAGTTTAGGGAGTACGTGCATTTTCTAAATATTTTTGCGACCCATCCAAGGCAGAAATAGGAGATCATATGTTTGTAAAAGTCACTTTACTGAATCCAACAAAGGGATATAATTAATTGAATATAAATCCTTCAGGAATCTCAGGGTCAGTACGCCTAGATATTTCGGAGGCCCCTTTGTCCATGGAAAGGGCGGGGGGGGGGATTGCAAGTGAGTTACTGCGTCCTCAGATAATATGATGTTTAACAACTCTGACTTAGTGGGGTTCACATTAAAGTCCGAGAGGTTGCCAAATTCATCTAAATCCCGTCTCCAGATTAATAATAAGTAACAATAAATCATCCACAAATGCAGTGAACTTCAAATCCCGACTACCATGCTGGATGCCCACAACCTCAGGAGTCTGTCTAATAGATTGGAGTTTCTGCCACTAAAACAGAGTCGGGATAAAGGACACCCTATCTTATCATATTGGAAATCTCAAAAACATGCAAAAGTGAACCGTTAACCTTTAGCCTGGCGAGTGGTTTACCATTTTAAAGGGGTTATCCCATCTTAGACAATGGGGGCATATCGCTAGGATATGCCCCCATTGTCTGATAGGTGCGGGTCCCACCTCTGGGACCCGCACCTACAAGGAGAACGGAGCGGAGAAATTTGAGGAGGGCGCACCGCGCATGCGCAGCCGCCCTCCATTCATTTCTATGGAGCCGCCGAAAATAGCCGAGCGCTAATAGCCGGCCCTTCAGAAATGAATGGGATCGGTGGCCGCGCATGCGCGGTGCACTCCAATTCACTTCAATGGGAGAGGCGGGGAGCTGTGCCTGGTGGTGGACGGACCCCGGGAAACCTCCAGCCACAACTCTCCCCGACTCCATTCTCCTTGTAGGTGCGGGTCCCAGAGGTAGGACCCGCACCTATCAGACAATGGGGGCATATTCTAGCAATATGCCCCCATTGTCCAAGATGGGATAACCCCTTTAAGGGAAAATCGCCTTTTTGACATCGATACCCAAAAGATCTAGAGGAATCTTTCTGCTATGTGCCAGATGGATAGAGTGTAATACGCAGGGAGAGTTGTCCTTGTCTTCCCTACCTCTTACAAACATGGATTGTTCACATTCTATGAGATAGAGCAGTATAGAGCCCAATCTCAACGCTATGATTTTTGCCCAGATCTTCAGATCTATGGCCATCCCTCCCTTGAATTTTCTAAATATAAGTAGAGTTGTTAGCTTTCTTAAGTAGTGAGGACATCATTTTGCCCCCTTTATCTCCATGGGCATTTATCTCATGCTGGAAATATAGCATGTGCTTTGTAGCTTTCTGTGAGAGAAGTTTTCTAAGCTGCAGTCTAAGCTCAACAAGATATAAATGTGCTGTCGTACTCGCAGATTGCTTATTCCTTCATTCTGCTTTTTAATTCTGTTAAGTAATGTAACACTGGACCGTTAGGCCACCTGCAAACGGGTGCGGCTGAACGCACATAAGATCCGCACAAATTTCCGTTCATATTAATTTGCGTTTCTGCAGTATATCCACACCAAAATCCGCAATGTCTAATTGTGGTTTTTGGTGCGGATTTTAATGTGGTTTTGCCACAGATCTCACCCTTCCATTGAAACGGGTGAAATACGCAGCTAAAAACGCAAACATAACTGACATGCTATTATTGTACATGAGATTAGTGTATTCTCATATACGCTTTGCTGGTACTAAGGCAAAAAATATATATAATGGAGGCCATTTTGGCACCATAAGAGCCATAATATAATGTGGGCTCGGCATGCATGTGGAACCTGCATTCCCTGAATGTAATGGAGGCCAGTATGGCACCAGTTAATGTGGTATTTAGTGTTAGGTTCCCGTCTGTCACGACGGGGAGTGGGGGAAACCCCCCACCGTGCGTGTCAGAGGGTAAAGGGGATCAGCCTGGCCAAAAGGAGTAATAAGGGAGCAGGTCACCTCCTACCGCGTCCCTAATCCTCTCCCTGACTCCTCACCGTATGAGCGGACCCCGATGGTAGGACGACTCATACTCAGGATACCTAGAAACCCTAAGTCGCCCTGGTAATCCCTCACTTAGGAGCAGGGGAGAGACAACCTGTTCATACCAGTAATGGAGGAACAGGAGTCTCTATCTGAGGCCAGACTGCAAGGAGAGGGGAACACATACAGCTATAGAGATGGCAGGTAAGTGAAACCAGTAACACACTTACCTGCCACAGACACACTGACTGGAACCCGTGCACAAGTGCTGGTGTCCACACCAACATTAAAAGGACACAGCACACACCACAACCACACAGGAACCCAGGACAGCCATAGCTGCAATAAACGTGAGACACCATAAAAACATCTAACATCTTCTATGACCACAAGGGTGGCCCTCACTGGAAAGATGGCATATGAAGACCAGGAGGATAACTCCAGCATACACCATGGCTGGAGTACCCCTCAGCTTCAGGCATCCAGCAGAGGCTAAATAGCCCAAGCAGCCACACCCACACACACATACCCAGTGTTAATAAAACACTAGGAAGGGAGTTAACCCTTCCAACACCAGACAAGGGGAGGAAGCCACTTAAAGGGGAAGTGCACACACAAGCATAGGAAAGCTACACGTTGCCGCAGGCAACAACATGCATGGCAACCATGTCACAGCAATCACCCAGAAGGCTGAGACACTGCCACCGCATGCACACACAGCAACACGTTGCCGCGGGCAACTGCAAGTGTAGCAACAGTGTCACAGCGCACACCATAGGCCATGACACCGTCTTACTGAGATCGTCTTGACGTTTGGCAGACGGGCCCAAATAATTTTGTACAAAATGATTTGCCAAGCATCTCAAATTTACTAGCGTAGCATTTGCACCAGAATACTTTCTATTATTTTGGCACTATTGATCTTTATTTGGTTTGCAGAGTGCTGTTGCATTGTATATATTTTTTTGCCTTTGTGCTCTCAGCCATGGCAACGCGCACCTGCGTACTGGATGTGCTGACTAACCCCCAATTTTTCTTTGCTTTGCTGGTACTGTAATGCACTGCGTTTTTTTTCTGCATGGGAATCCGCGCAGAAAAACCACACATACTCCGCAATGTGTGCAGGTGGCCTTAATGTTTTTTTTTTTCATTTCAATAAATACTCTGTGCGGATTATACTGATCATTTTGGTCTGGGAAGTTTAAAAAAAAAAATTACCCAATTATTTGTTCGTTTGATGCTCACTTTTTTCAGCTTGAATGATCAATGAATAGGGAAATGTTGATAGGTTTTAAAGTGGTTAATCTATTAAATGAAAAATCTGGAAATGAACAGTAAGATACTCACTGGTCAGAATGCAGTAAGTCAATTTTTATTTGTCTCTCAGCCTTATACAAGCGTTCTAACGTCGTCTTCATTTCCTCTGAAAGATGAGCAAAATTTCCAGCAATGATAATCGCACAAAGTAAATATATAATAGAAAGAGACTATTAGTGAACAAGTAACCGAAAACTTTACTGCCATGAAGATTAGCAAGGTACCACAAGTGCCAATGACACACATTTTGCAATAAGTTGATGTCATTTCTTTAATGTTTGTTTTTCTACTGCACCCCCCAGTATTGTTGGGGTGCCCCTCATTATTCCCCTTCCCTAATTAACTTCAAATAATAAAGAATGTAAATGTAGACAGATAATAAAATACAACACTGCATGTGTTAGATTATGTCATATTGGTTATAATACATACTATTCCTGGTGGTTTAGGTTGAGTTAGGTTTCAATACTTGAAGGGAACCCGTCAGCTGCACTATACTGTCCTCACTGAGGGACTCACTGCCATGATGGCATTCAGAACTTCTATAGTATGGACCCGCCGAAGGCCACAACATGCGCTTGGTGCCCCAGTTGATGATTGTCAGGGTTCCTTTCTGTTCCGCAAACTATACCTTCAAGTCTGTATTACCATCTGTCCATAAGAATAAATTGTAGCAACTCGGATAGCCCCAATCTGTGAATTTTCTATTCAGCATAGCTCTATGATGCTCACACTCCTCACCTATGCTCGCTATTCGTTTTGCTCACACAAACTGATAGTCTGGAAGACATGTGAGACATGGTAACTAGAGTATGGCAAAAGATTATTCCGATCCACTGGCTTTGAATACAACGTGGTAACAAAACCATTCTTATCTTTCCTCAGTTCTACAACCAAATGAATTACCGGGGCATCATACGGTCACTGAAACGTAATAGTCTCATCACAGCTATTGAGGTGTTCCACAAACTCAAGTAAAGATTTCCATCCTCCTTCCATAATAAGAATATATTGTCCACGATGACAATGTACCCAAATCCTGATAATAAACACTAATTTAGATTCAAATGCCGTCATGAAACTGTGCTGTGATCTATTCTTATGGAATTGAAGGTAGAGTTTGACAGGAGCAATCATTTGACTGACTATACTGTGCTGCTTTGACGTGTGGGCCTGCATTTTTTGATGAGATACATCTGATCAAACCAAGAATTTCATTGATTTTGTGCATTTTATGTCCTTTTGTTTCTTTTCAGACTGTTGAGAAAATCTGGAGTTGTACAGTAATATCTGTAGAAATCTATAATTTTTAAGTATGTTCCCTGCCAATGGTTGTGTTCAGTGATGGTCAGTTCGCAGTGTTTGCCAGCGAACACATGCGGGCTGCCATCTTTAGTAAGGTAGCCTCACCCATCCGGCGATGCACAGGTAAGCCCTTACCTGTGCCGGGAACCGGTCTGAAATCAAACGCAGTCACAGGGAGCAGGCAGTTCCGAGAACAGCCGCCCGGGGGCCTTCATCGCTCGCAAACACTGCGAACTGACCATCACTGGTTGTGTTCACTGCTTTTTATGTTGAAAATCAATAACAAACTAAGGCTGGGTGTACACCATGTTCTAGGGCACCACTGGCTTTTCCATCTGGGGTATACACTTTAATTCAAAGTACACCCTGATGGGTAAAATGACTGGAATGAGGCAGTCTAAAATATTCATGTTTGGACTCCGTTTGACCGTCTTTCTGTTTGTTTCCAGCTTTTTCAGTCTGATAGACCAGAGCAGTCTACCACTGGTCAAACAGAGTCCAAAGATGAATCCTTAGGACTCTGCTTCATTCAACTCAATGTACCCATCGGGGTATACTTTGAATTCTGCTTTGGGATACTGAAATGTTTACCCTCAATGGAAAAATCATCAGGAGGCTAGAATGCAGTGTGAACTCAGCCTTAGGGCTCATGCACACAAACATGTGTCGGTCGCGCCCGTATTGCGGCCTGCATACAGCGAGTCCGCAATATACAGGCGCCGGACATTTTTGCACTGCATAATGAATGCGGACCCATTCATTTGAATGGGTCTGCAATCCGGAAGGTGTGGTGTGGAACGGAGGAATGGAACCCCACAGAAGCACTACAGAGTGTCTCCATGGGGTTTCTCTCCGTGCCTCCGCACCGCAAAAATATCGAACATGTTCTATGTTTTTGCCGTGTGGACAGATAACGGACCCATTCAAGTTGAATGGGTCTGAATTCAAGGCGCAAATTGCGGTCCCCAATGTGCGGAATGGCCGGGCAATGGCCATGTGCATGAGCCCTTAATTTCACCAGGAATCCCTACATCTTTCCATACAAATGTGCTTCAAGTGAAACATAATAGTGCTTTTTTATTTTATTTTTATCAAATCTAATTTTTATTAAAATAAAGTTTTTCTGAAAGAATAACATTTGAAGAGAGTACAATATTTTTGAAAATACAGCATTTGTAAAGAGTACAGTTCTTCTGAAAATACAGCATTTGTAAAGAGTACAGTTCTTCTGAAAATACAGCATTTAGAAAGAGTACAATTCTTCATGATATCAATCATGTACTCCATGTAGAAGTGCTATTGTCACAATATTTTAATAGCATTATATAACAGTAAATGCAAATACAGAAAAAACTGAAAATTAGAGCGACATAATACATTTCTAATGTAGTATGAGACTGGCACTCCCTCGCATGGAAATAGAGCAATAGTAATAGTGTTGTTACACAATATTTAATGGCAAAAAATATTAAAATACAACATCACAATACAATATTAAAATAACAATCGCTGCAGCGGAGACAATATCAGTCCAGTTATATATACCTAAAATCTAAAACTTCAATAAAAACTCAAAAAAAGTCCAAAAAGAAAGGGACCATGTGTCCTGGATGTGCAAAAGTTTCAGTCTATTCCTTATAATAGTGTTGGCATTTCTTTCTTATATGCAATATAACATGCAAAATCCATGCAAGGAACCTTTTCAAATATTCGGAATTGTCCGATATAAATATTCGATAAAGTATCGAATCGGACACCAAGTTGTTACTCACAGGTGAATATCGATTATCCTGCAGTCCCAATATTCAATCCTTTTGATTTTTACTCACGGTATTTATTCCCGTGGTTCTCAGTGTTTAGCGTCCCACCTGGTTCGTTCGTCTCTGGTCTCTCTCGATCGTTAACCACAAATCTCAGATCCAGTTATACGATCAGGGTGTAATATCGCGAGAGGTGAACTTATACTTGTACTGACCAGTTTAAATGGCTGAAATTCTGGGTCTTCATCTTTGGAGCGCTCCAATTTCTTTGTGTACCCCTTCTTTTTGGACTTTTTTTGAGTTTTTATTGAAGTTTTAGATTTTAGGTATTTTTAGGGACTAATATTGTCTCCGCTGCAGCGATTGTTATTTTAATATTGTATTGTGATGTTGTATTTTAATATATTTTGCCATTAAATATTGTGTAACAACACTATTACTATTGCTCTATTTCCATGCGAGGGAGTACCAGTCTCATACTACATTATATATACTTTTTATTACACCTTTGTTGATTTGAGTGAATCAATTTGAGACTAGAGCACCCAATCTAGAATTGTAAGGGGAATGAGCGGTTTGCCTATACTACTTTTTCCATAATACATTTCTAGTACAAATAAACCCCCCCCCCCCCCTCCTCCTCCCAACCCTACGGAGAGACCACCGCACCACCCCCCTCATGGCTAACGAGAGACTGAATGTTATGATATGATAGGCCTTTCGAAAGTATAATTCCGCATATGAGTGCCTATATCGGAAAATGCAGTGTGCTATGTCAGCTGCCCCGACAGGGACAATTGCCCCCTCAGACAATCCCTCATTAGAGCCACAGATGCCATACCGGGAACTGCAAACCAACCCTGTCATATTGACATAAATTTACCTGGGCATCTCCTCTTCGTGTACACCCCTCTTTCAAATCGTAAAACTGTATTTAATCTATTTATATATTCCTGCCTGGTAGGAGGGTATCTCCTGTATCCAGTGTTTGGCAATTAAGACTCTAGCCTGGAAGAGCATTCATTAAATACACAGAGATTTCTTATCATCCACTCCCAGTGAGTCTAAAATGCCCAGTACACAGAGTTTGGGATCTCTAGGTAGCTGTATTTGAGATGCCCTTGTTATGATCTTTATCACCTCCTCTCAAAACTCCCCCAATTTCATGCAGTCCCAGAACATCTGTATTAATGATGCCTCTGTTCCTCCACAGCGGGGGCAGGTTGAGTCTAAGCGCCATCCTATCTAAAATAGGAATTTTGGGGTTCTATATACTCTGTGAATCAGATATAACTGAGACAATCTTTGGTATTCACTAAGCCAGAACATCGTCCCACTGGGAGATCTCACCCATGTCTTGCTCCCACTTTCTCCTAACAGGCAGGGGGTCCGATGTAGTACATTTCTGAAATAGATGTTTATATAGCAGTGATATCAGACCCTTAGTGGTGCTACCGCCTAATAACTGTTTCACAATAGAGGGGGAGGCGGACAGTTGCAAACCATCCTTAAAGGGAACCTGTCACCGGGATTTTGTGTATAGAGCTGAGGACATGGGTTGCTAGACGGCCACTAGCACAACCACAATACCCAGTCCCCATAGCTCTGTGTGCTTTTATTGTGTATAAAAACCGATTTGATACATATGCAAATTAACCTGAGATGAGTCAGAGCTTGAAAATATGACTCTTCTCTGGTCACACAAGTAAGATATGACTCATCTCAGGTTAATTTGCATATGTATCAAATCGGTTTTTATACACAATAAAAGCACACAGAGCTATGGGGACTGGGTATTGCGGATGTGCTAGTGGCCGTCTAGCAACCCATGCCCTCAGCTCTATACACAAAATCCCGGTGACAGGTTCCCTTTAAATTGCTCCTGAAAAGCATGCCTCAACTGCAGATATTGGAAGAATGTGGTTCTAGGTAGTCCAAATTTCTCCTGTAGCTGCGTGAAGGATTTCATCACCCCCCGTGATTGTACTTGATATAAAAATAAAATACCTTTGTCTTCCCAAGGGGAAAAGCCCTCCAATCTAAACATTTCTGGTAGTTGAGGATTACGCCATAACGGTGTGTAATAGTTAAACCCCACCAGGCCTATTAATTCTTTAAATTTCGACCAGACCTTCGTTATTAATGTAATTGTAGGGCAGTTCCCAGCGTAAGACTGCGGTCTTCCCAGTTCCGCTAATGTAATAGGTGTTTTCTGTTTCATGACTACGGAGGTAATTCTGGCAGAGGGGTCTAGCTGTATATGTCGTCCCCATCCTCTAAGGTGTTGTAACTGTGCAGCCATGAAGTATAGCCATGGATTTGGGATTGAAAGGCCACCTTCCTCTTTGCCTTTCTGAAGCGTTTCCATTTGGATTCTAGGTTGTTGTTTTTTCCAGATCAAAGGAACGAAAGATACTTAGTATTTTGTAAAATATGCGCTGGGGGATCCATATAGGGGAATTATGTATCACATAGAGCAATTGGGGCATCAATATCATTTTGATTAAGTTGCTACGGCCAATGACAGAGAGAGGCAGTTTGCACCATGTATTAGTTTTCTCAACAAATTTAGAAATCAGGGGGTCTACATTCCTTTTGACATATTCTGATGGCCTTGGTGTTATCATAACTCCTAAATATTTAAAACTACTGGTCATCTGTAATTGGGTATTGGTAAGATTGAAGTGTGGCGAGGGAGGATCAAGTGGGAGAATCACAGAATAGTGCTTCTACTAAAAAACAAACAGGAGACGAAGCAGATGTATGGTATATAATATGTGACTAATAAATGTTACCTGGCATTTACTATGTGCAAAGTACAAAGCTCTTTTACCTATAAGCAGGTCACATTGTCGGTGATAAACACACACTACACCATAGCTGAGCTGTGCAGAGAGATAGAGTGATAGCCGAGGTATGGGAGAGCCACGATATGGAGGAGGGACCTGCTGAAGAATATACTGAATGATGTTCTCACTGAGAGGAGACAGAGAAACAGAACAAATAAGAATAATGAAAAATATTAATAAGAAAAAAATATTTTTATATACTTTATAAGAAAAAAAGTTAAATGGACATTAACCCCTTTACTACCGGAGGTTTTTCAGTTTTCATTTTTCTCCCCTATCTTCCTTGAGCCATAATTTTTTTATATTTCTGGTCACATAGCTGTATGAGGGCTTATTTTTTGTGGGACAAGTTGTACTTTCTAATGACACCATTAATTATGGCATACAATGTAGTGGAAAGCGGTAAAAAAAAAATCCAAATGGGGTGGAATTGGAAAAAAACGCAATTCCTCCACCATTTTACGGGTTTTGTTCCCACTGCGTTTTGTTTGCGGCAAAATTGTCCCATGCCCTTCATTCTCTGGGTCAGTACGATTACAAAAATACCCCATATGTATAGTTTTTTTTTCTGTCTAAATAGTGTAAAAATAAATGTAAACTTTGAAAAAAAAAAATTTTTTACATCACGGTATTCTGACCCCCATAACTTTTGTATAGCTATATCTACTGAGCTGTGTGGGGACTCATTTTTTGCAGGACAATCTGTAATTTTTATTGATACCATTTTGGAGTGTGTGTGACTTTTTGATCACATTGTATTCATTTTTTTGGGGGGTAAGAGAAGCAATGGAGAAATGGCAAACTTGCCATTTTGACCCTTTTTCCGTTTACGCCATTTGCCCTATTGGAAAAATATTTTTATATTTTAATAGTACGGGCGTTTTCAGTTGCGATGATACCCATGATGTATATATATGTAATAAAAATGTTGTCAATTTTATTCTGTGGGTCAGCCCAATTCCAACAATATCAAGTCTATGTTGTTTTTGTTATGTTTTTATCATGCATAATAAATAATGTGATATTTTAATATTTCCAAACTTCCTAATTCTTCTGTTTTCACTGCCTGGCCCTGTCAATCAAAGTGCAGAGGGTGCGGCAGTTGCTGAGAGAACAGAGCCTCTAGGTGTAACAGCAACGCCCTCATTGCTCCTAGGGCAGTGATGGCTAACCTCCGACACTCCAGCTGTGGTGAAACTACAACTCCCAGCATGCTCCATTCATTTCTATGGAAGTCTGAGAATAGCCAAGCAAGTGTGCATCTTGGGAGTTGTAGTTTTTCCACAGCTGGAGTGCCGGAGCTATCACAGTCCTAGAAGCTCATTTCAACCTCTATGGCAGCACAACTATGGCTCTGTACAAAGTGGAGCTGTAAGACGGCTGTGTAAAGGTTATCCTATTGCTGTGAAATGCAAGCAAACACTTTAGAACCAGGTGATTAATCTCATAAGTAAATAGCCTTTTATGGTTTCACTACTTGAAAAGGTATGTATACATCTAGATCAGGGGTCTCCAAACCCCGGCCCGCGGGCCACAACTGGCCCGCTTGTGCGTTCGATCCGGCCCGCCCGCAGCTGGCAGGTTGCAGGAACCAAATCCGCACAACCGCCCATGCTGTCACGCTTGTGTTGTGTGTTCGATTCCGCGCCCGCCCGCAGCTGACAGGTTGCAGGAACGAAAGCCGCACAACCGCCCATGCTGTCACGCTGTGCTTTTTGATTGGCTGCTGGGACCGCCGATGTCCCGGCAACCAGTGACGTCACAGGTGCGGCACCTCCCCTCTTCCCGCCCGCTGTTTGAAATAACAAATCCACGTGTGTAGCAGCGGGCGGGAGTCGGGACTCAGGAGTCCAAGAAGAAAAAAAAAAGAAGAGGAGCAGAAGCCGGCTACAGCGGAGGCAAGTGTTGCACAACGCTGATGGGGACACAATGGGGAACGCTGACATTGCTGTGCTGCGCTGATGGGGACACAAGCTGCTGAGGACACATACTGATGGGGATATTGCTGTGCTGCTGGGGACACTGCTGATGGGGACTTTGCTGTGCTGATGGGGACATTGCTGTTCTGATGGGGACACCGTTGATGAGGACACGGGTGTCCCCATCAGCACAGCAATGTCCCCATCAGAGGTGTCCCCATCAGCGATGATGGGCACACTGCTGATGGGGACAATTCTGTTCTGATGGGGACATTGCTGGGGACACCGCTGTTTGGCACACTGCTGATGGGGACATGGGTGTCCACATCAATGGTGTCCCCATCAGGATAGCAATGTCCCCATCAGCGGTAACCCCATAATCGATGTCCCCATCAGCACAGCAATGTCCCCATCAGAGGTGTCCCCATCAGCGGTGATGGGGACACATGCTGCTGGGGACACCGCTGACAGGGACATTGCTGTGCTGATGGGGATGTTGCGGTGGACACTGCTGATGGGGACATTGCTGTTCTGATGGGACATTGCTGGGGACACCGCTGATGGGGACATGGGTATCCCCATCAGCGGTGACCCATCATCGGTTTCCACATCAGCACAGCGGCGTCCCCATCAGCAATGATGGGGACGCTGCTAATGTGGAAACTGCTGATGTGAACATTGCTGTGCTGATGGGGACATTGCTGAGGACACCGCTGATTGGCACACTGCTGATGGGGACAAAGGTGTCCCCATCAATGGTGTCCCCATCAGTACAGCAATGTCCCCATCAGCGTCCCCATTCTGATGGGGACATTGCTGTTCTGATGGGGACACCACTGATAGGGACACGGGTGTCCCCATCAACCGCGTCCCCAAAGGCAGTGTCCCCATCAGTGGTGTCCCCATCAGCTGCTAATGGGGACTCCGCTGATGGGGACATTGCTGTTCTGATGGGGACATCATTAATGGGGACATTGCTGTGCTGATGCTGACATTGCTGTTCTGATGGGGACATTGCTGTGCTGATGGGGACACCGCTGATGGGGACATTGCTGTGCTGATGGGGACACCGCTGATGGGGACATTGCTGTGCTGATGGGGACAACGCTGATAGGGACACGGGTGTCCCCATCAATGGTGTCCCCATCAGTGGTGTCCCCATCAGCACAGCAATGTCCCCAACAGCAGCGTCCCCATCAGTGGTGTCCCCATCAGCACAGCAATGTCCCCAACAGCAGCGTCCCCATCAGTGGGTGTCCCCATGATGGGAATATTGTTTTTCTGATGGGAATATTGTTTTTTTGATGGGAATATTTTTTTTTTATGGGAATATTGCTTTTCTGATGGGGACATTGCTGTTCTGATTTGGCCATTGCTGTTCTGATGGGGACACCGCTGATAGGGACACGGGTGTCCCCATCAATGGTGTCCCCATCAGCCGCGTCCCCAACAGCAGTGTCCCCATCAGTGGTGGCCCCTATCAGCTGCTAATGGGGACTCCGCTGATGGGGACATTGCTGTTCTGATGGGGACATCGTTGATGGGGACATTGCTGTGCTTAAGGGTGACACGGCTGATGCTGACATTGCTGTGCTGATGCTGACATTGCTGTGCTGATGCTGACATTGCTGTGCTGATGGGGACATTGCTGTGCTGATGGGGACATTGCTGTGCTGATGGGGACATTGCTGTGCTGATGGGGACATTGCTGTGCTGATGGGGACATTGCTGTGCTGATGCTGACATTGCTGTGCTGATGCTGACATTGCTGTGCTGATGGGGACATTGCTGTGCTGATGGGGACATTGCTGTGCTGATGGGGACATTGTTGTGCTGATGCTGACATTGCTGTGCTGATGGGGACATTGTTGTGCTGATGGGGACATTGCTGTGCTGATGCTGACATTGCTGTGCTGATGGGGACATTGCTGTGCTGATGGGGACATTGCTGTGCTGATGCTGACATTGCTGTGCTGATGGGGACATTGCTGTGCTGATGGGGACATTGCTGTGCTGATGGGGACATTGCTGTGCTGATGCTGACATTGCTGTGCTGATGGGGACATTGCTGTGCTGATGGGGACATTGCTGTGCTGATGGGGACATTGCTGTGCTGATGGGGACATTGCTGTGCTGATGCTGACATTGCTGTGCTGATGGGGACATTGCTGTGCTGATGGGGACATTGCTGTGCTGATGCTGACATTGCTGTGCTGATGCTGACATTGCTGTGCTGATGGGGACATTGCTGTGCTGATGGGGACATTGTTGTGCTGATGCTGACATTGCTGTGCTGATGGGGACATTGCTGTGCTGATGGGGACATTGCTGTGCTGATGCTGACATTGCTGTGCTGATGGGGACATTGCTGTGCTGATGGGGACATTGCTGTGCTGATGGGGACATTGCTGTGCTGATGCTGACATTGCTGTGCTGATGGGGACATTGCTGTGCTGATGGGGACATTGTTGTGCTGATGCTGACATTGCTGTGCTGATGGGGACATTGCTGTGCTGATGCTGACATTGCTGTGCTGATGGGGACATTGCTGTGCTGATGGGGACATTGCTGTGCTGATGGGGACATTGCTGTGCTGATGGGGACATTGCTGTGCTGATGGGGACATTTTTGTGCTGATGGGGACACCGCTGATAGGGACACGGGTGTCTTTGCGTTGTTTTGCTAAAGTTTTTTCTCTTTTGTTCTCAGTCATATCATGCTGATTACAAAAACGATCCATGTAAAATATATACATTTAATTTAATACATAACTGATTTTTTTTTCCGGCCCCCGAATACTTGTAAAATCTTCAATGTGGCCCTCCTGTTGAAAAGTTTGGAGACCCCTGATCTAGATGAATGAAACTAACACGGCATATACTGAAGTGTATGTTCCTAATATTCTTGACCCACTAACAAAGCAGCTGACATCAGGGAATGCATGTACTCATCCACAGACTTTGGATCTACAGTATATATACTGTCCATATGAACAAGACATGGTCCCCTGACTAGTGCTTGGGGACCTTTTCATCATGACACATAAGTCAGGTTGGAGCACAGAAGTAAAGTGGAAAGAATAGCACATCGAATATTTATTCATCACCCAAAAAAATTACAAACCATTCATGTTACAAATTGGCCTTTTACACGCATTTTTAGGCTACTTTCACACTGGCATTTTGGCTTTCTGTTTGTGAGATCCGTTCAGGGCTCTCACAAGCGGTCCAAAACAGATCAGTTTTGCCCTAATGCATTCTGAATGGAAAAGGATCCGCTCAGAATGCATCAGTTTGCCTCCGTTCAGTCTCCATTCTGCTTTGGAGGCGGACATCAAAACGCTGCTTGCAGTGTTTTGGTGTCCGTCTGATGAAACTGAGCCAAACGGATCCGCTCTGACACACAATGTAAGTCAATGGGGACAGATCCATTTTATATGACACAATCTGGAACAACATAAAACGGGTCCGTCCGCCATTGACTTTCAATGGTGTTTAAGACGGATATGGCTATGTTAAAGTTAATGCAAATGGATCCGTTCTGAACTATGTAATTGGAAATAAAGTACGCATAGCGGGGAGGTTAGAAAAACTTTAGGACTTGCCGTATTTTTCGCCCCATAAGACACACTTTTTCCCCCCCAAAAATGGGGGGGAAATGCCCCTGCGTCTTATGGGGCGAATGCTGACATTTTTACATCGCAGGCTGCAATGTATGAGCAAGCGGAGAGGGACTGGGAGGAGGAGCTGGGGCCGGCAATTGCGGCGGGGCCGGTGCAGTCACTGTACTCTGTCCCCGCCGCTCCAGTGCTGCACTATGCAAATCTAAAATGTCTCATTCAATTAAAAGTGATTAAACATGCCCCCCCCCCCCCCCCCCTTAATATTACCGTACACCCTAACAGCTTCTGTAGAATGCAGGCAGGCAGGGCGGGCGGCAGCGTAACTCCCTGATGTCACGTGCCTGCGCCGCCTACTTTATGAATGAAGCAGGCGGCGCAGGCACGTGACGTCAGTAAGTGACGCGCCGGCCGCCAAGCATGCCTGCCTGCGTTGTACAGAAGCTGTTAGGGTGTACGGTAATATTAGGAGTGAGGGGGCATGTTTAATCACTTAATTGAATGAGACATTTTATATTTGTATACTGCAGCACTGGAGCGGTGGGGGGGGGGAATCTGTGGATGACAGATTTATGGGGGACATCTGTGGATGGAACTGTTAAGGGGTGGGGGGTCTGTGGATGGCACTGTTATGGGCTGGGGGGTCTGTGGATGGCACATATATAACAGTGCCATCCACAGATCCCCCGTCACAGTGCCATCCACAGATCCCCCGTCACAGTGCCATCCACAGATCCCCCGTCACAGTGCCATCCACAGATCCCCATCACAGTGCCATCCACAGATCCCCCGTCACAGTGCCATCCACAGATCCCCCGTCACAGTGCCATCCACAGATCCCCCGTCACAGTGCCATCCACAGATCCCCCATAACAGTGCCATCCACAGATCCTCCATAACAGTGCCAGCCACAGATCCCCCATAACAGTGCCAGCCACAGATCCCCCATAACAGTGCCATCCACAGATCCCCCATAACAGTGCCATCCACAGATCCCCCATAACAGTGCCAGCCACAGATCCCCCATAACAGTGCCATCCACAGATCCCCCATAACAGTGCCATCCACAGATCTCCCATAACAGTGCCATCCACCGATCCCCCATAACAGTGCCATCCACCGATCCCCCATAACAGTGCCATCCACAGATCCCCATAACAGTGCCATCCACAGATCCCCATAACAGTGCCATCCACAGATCCCCTATAACAGTGCCATCCATAGATCCCCCATAACAGTGCCATCCACAGATCCCCCATAACAGTGTCAGCCACAAATCCCCCCTGTAACAGTATCCTTCACAGATCCCCCCCATAACAGTGTCCGTCACAGATCCCCCATAACAGTGCATCATCCACAGACCCCCCCCGTAACAGTGTGTCATCCACAGACCCCCCCATAACAGTGCGTCATCCACAGATCCCCCATAACAGTGCCATCCCCAGATCCCCCCATAACAGTGTCCTTCACAGATCCCCCCCATAACAGTGTCCTTCACAGATCCCCCCCATAACAGTGTCCTTCACAGATCCCCCCCATAACAGTGTCCTTCACAGATCCCCCATAATAGTGCCATCCACAGATCCCCAGTAATAATGCCATCCACAGATTAGTTCCAAACCCACCAAAAGCACACCTTTTGGTTAAACATTTTTTTTTCTTATTTTCCTCCCCAAAAACATAGGTGCATCTTATGGGCCGGTGCGTCTTATAGGGCGAAAAATACGGTAGATAGAGCCCCTTCTTCCCATTAAGAGCACACTCTGCTGAAAAAAAAGAAACAGTTGCATCATAAGATACTCAGTCTGCACATCGTACATGTCAATGTATTAAAATAGACTGATAAATCTTCTCCATGGAGGTCTCTGCCTCTCCTCACACAACACATCACTGTGGGCAGCCACCACTAGGGGAGATCAGACAAATGCATTTATATATAGCTACTATTAAACTCAATGGGAACTGTAAAAATCTGCATGCAGTAAGCTCCCCCTTGTGGTGGCTGCAGTAAAACACACTCAGTCCCAACACCCCTCTGCATAGCTTAACTCTGAGGTAGGTACACCACTAAGTACGGCACTTTCACACATGACAATGATTGACACTACCCCATCTAAGCATGCCAACTGATAGCATCTTTTATGCAGACTTTAAAATCACTGTTTTTGGCAGCACACTGTCCTCTGTAAATGGGGGCATGCCGTCCACATTAAGGACACTGTATGTAAACTAACAGTCACAGTAACAATCGGTCAGTTACATACTGTCCAGTAACAATGATTCCTCCAAGTAAATGGAGCTAAACGAGGGACAAATTGCCGGTATAAATGGGCACTTATATACATATCTACAGAAGCATAGTATAGTAGAAGCATACAACTGTTGTACCTAGGCACCATGATGACATTTCATAATATTATACAATTTGGAATTAATAATCACTAATGAAAATAATGTATAGAAAACTTTGTGTGCCTCCACACTGCTATTCTCTTGGGGCTCATGCACACAAACGTATTTTGTTCCGCATCCGATCCTCATTTCGCGCCGGTTGGCTGCAGACCCATTTACTTCAATATGGCAGCAAAAGATGGGGACAGCTCACATGTGCTGTCTGCATTCCTATGTCCATTCTGTTGCACCTACAAAAAAATAGGACATTCCCTATTCTTATCCGTTTTACAGACAAGGATAGGACTCTTCTATAGAGGCCAGGGCGTTTGTTCTGCCAAATGCGGAATGCACACAGCCAGTATCCATGTTTTGCAAATTTGCAATGTGCCAACCGGATAACATGCTATGGTCATGTGCATGAGCCCTTGTGTGTCACGGTGGGGAGTGGGGGAAACCCCCCACCGTACAATGTAAAAGGGATTGGGGTAGCAGCTAGACCAGGCTGCCAAGAAAAGGGAGCTGGTCACCTCCTATAGCATCCCTAAATCTGGCCCTAGTCTCCTATCTGTATGAGCCGACCCTGATGGTAGGAGGGCCCATACGCCGGAACCTCAGAATCCTGAAATCCCTGAGGTTAGGAGACAGGGACAAGAGACCACCAGGTTCATCCAAGACACCGATGAATCAGAGTCTCTCCACAGGCCTAGCTGCCAGGAAAAGAGGACGACTGAATACAGAAATAGAGTCGGCAGGCAAGAACACCAGAAACACACTTACCTGCCGCAGTCACCACGACTGGAACCCGTGCAAAAGTACAGGTGCCCACAAACCAAATAGGACACCATACAAACAACACCACACACAGGTATCCAGCACACCTGATACTGCCTGGGCCCCATACAGAAAGGTGCATGGCAGCCCCAGGCAGCACTGCATCCAGACTTATGGTTCACCCCTCCGGGAAACCAGCCCCCTTCCGGAGGTATCAACATACCGGGTGACATATAGTATACATGCAGGGACCAACACCAACAACAGCCAAGACATGTAACAACCAACAAAACGCTACACACACAGAACATAAACCCACACCACACATACAACAAGTGAGGATAAAGGTACATGGAGGGTACATAAGGGAGGACAATTTATGTTCCATAAGGTGGCCCTCAAGGACTGGGCAGAAACACCCAGGCAAGGAGCAAAGCTCAAACACCAAGCAAGTACAGCCAGCAAGCCACAGGTATATATCAAGCCCGCGGCCACACCCAGGAAACACCTTAATCCCCACTAGCATGAAGATTAACCCCTTGCTCACCAAACTACAGGGAGGCAAACCTTAAATGGGAAGTGCACATGCAAACTGCCAACAACACGTTGCCACCGGCAACCAGTCTGCATGGCAACCGTGTCATGGTCAAACACCAATATGACCATGACATTATGTGGTAGAGGGTTTATATGGGTCTCCTGGTGTTAACAACTTTACCTTACATATGCAGAAATTGTTATATTCACAGGGGCCTAAGATGCTGAGCTATGGCAGTCGCCTCACACTGCATCCTTTTGGCATATGTGAGGTTCATTATAGGCTACGGATACATTCGGGGTATACAATGTATTCAGAAAGTCTTGAGACCCTTTCAGTTATTTTCACATTTTGTTATGTTGCGGCCCCATCATTCTGCACTTAATCACCCTTAACGAGGAAGAGAAGACAGAATTGTAGAAATGTTAGCAAATTTATTTAAAAAGGAAAAACTAAAATTTGTCCTGGACATAAGTATTCAGACCCTTTGCTATGACACTTAAAATTTAGCTCTGGTGGAGCTCCTATTTCTCTTGATCATCTTTGAGATGTTTCTACATCTTGACTGGAGTCCACCTCTGGTAAATTCAGTTCATTGTACAAAATTTGGAAACATACACCCCTGTCTATATAAAGTCTCACAGCTAACAATGCATATCAGAGCAAAAACAAAGCAATAAGGAGGAAAGAACTGCCTGTAGAGCTTTCAGACAGGATTGTGTGGAGCAGTGCTCCAGACTAAAAAAATATTAAGGAGCCATTGGCTCCTAACCTGAAAAATTTAGGAGCCAAATTACATTTTTTGTCGCCAAATTTAAAATACGTATAATTACGATATAATTTTTTTTTAAAAGACATGTCTTACCTAGGGTTGTCACGATGCCAAAATTTTCATTCAATTTCGATACCATAAAAAAGTATTGCGATACTTGATACCATTCGATACCACGAGAAAAAAAGAAAACACCAAAAAAGCCGCATTTTATGGAACGTCTGGACCATAAGAGAACAGTCCTATCCTATTTTTTCGGGGGACAAGGTGACAAAAAAATGGCAAATTGCACATTTTTTATTTTTTTTCTGTTAGGGCGTTCACTGCATAGGAGATATTTAAAAATATTTTAATAGTTCACATTTTTTCGGGCGTGGCGATATGTAATATGTTTATTTTTTTATTGTTTTATATGTAAAATTGGGAAAGGGGGTGATTTAAACTTTTAGTATTTTGGTGTGTTTTTTTTTTACTTTTTACTTACTAACTTTTAGCCCTTGTCCTATTCACCCCAATAGAGCTCTATTAGGGTGACTAGGACTTCACACTGTCCCTGCTGCCCTGAGCATAGTACACACAGCAGCAGGGAGCTGACCATGGCAGCCAAGGCTTCAGTAGCGTCCTGGCTGCCATGGTAACCGATCAGAGCCCCGCAATTACATTAGTCGGGCTCCAATCAGAAGCTGCCACTGCACCACCAAAGAGGAGGGGACCCTGTGTGTGCGCCACCAATTATTATAATAGTTATAATACTGGGGAGGGTTGAGGGCGCACTGCGCCACCAATGATTATACTTTAAAATACTGGGGTTGGGGGGGGCACTGCGCCACCAATGAATATAATTAACACATTCATTTAAGTGAATATAGTTTATGCCTGAATACAAACGCAGGCTGTGGGTGCCGGCCATATCTCATACCCGGCCTGTATGACTGCGCGCTGCGATCTGCCGCAATTAACCCCTCAGGTGCTGCACCTGAGGGGTTCATTGCGGCGGATCGCAGCATGCAGTCATAGAGGCTGGGTGCCGGGTATGGGATTTGGCCGGCACCCGCAGCCTGCGTTTATCTTTAGGCATAAACTATATTCATTGGTGGAGCAGTGGCCACAGCCCCTTCCCTCCTCCTACCTGCTATCAGTCCATTGGTGGCAACAGCGGCACAGGGGGGAGGGACTGCCTCCTTCTCCCCTGTGCTGCTGAGGAGAACATGGTGCACGCTGAGAGCAGCGCGTCCCATGTCGGTGCAACTTGCGTGAGTCTTGTCGCCATCTTGCAATTATAAGTCGCATTGGCGACCATTTGGTCGCCATCTGGAGCCCTGTGGAAGAAAAAAGCTTGACCCCTTAGTGACCACCAATACGCCTTTTTACTGATGTAAACAAAGGGGGTTTAATCTAGATAGCTAGTGTTAATCAATTATTATGTACCCAAAATGGTGCATTAAAAACTATAACTTGTCCTGCAAAAAATACAGGTGAAACTCGAAAAATTAGAATATCGTGCAAAAGTTCATTTATTTCAGTAATGCAACTTAAAAGGAGTTGCATTAATGCAACTTAAAAATAGAATATTGTGAAAAGGTTGAATATTCTAGGCTCAAAGTGTCACACTCTAGTCAGCTAATTAATCCATACCTCCTGAGCAAAGGGTACCTGAGATTGTGACTTTGGGGTTTTCATAAACTGTAAGCCATAATCATCCAGATTATAACAAATAAAGGCTTGAAATATCTCGCTTTGCATGTAATGAGTCTATCTCATATGTTAGTGTCACCTTTTATGTTGCATTACTGAAATAATCAAATTTTTCGAGTTTCACCTGTAAGCTCTCATACAGGTATATTGATGAAAAAACTAAAAAGTTATAGCCCTTGGAATGCAATTTTGAAAAAATGTGCGTGGTCACTAAGGGGTTAAGAAAGGTACAAAGACATTTCTATAGCACTGAGAGTTCCCAAGGGCTCAGTTAACTCCAAAATTCTTAAACTGAGGAAGCTTGGACCAACCAGGATTCTGTCTAGAGCTGGCTGCCCCGCCAAACTAAGGGTCCATTCACACATCCGTGTGTGTTTTGCGGATCCGCAAAACGCGGACAGCGGCCTTGTAAGTTCCGCATTTTGCGGACCGCACATTGCCGGCACTAAGAGAATATGCCTATTCTTGTCCGCTATTGCGGACAAGAATAGGACATGTTCTATTTTTTACAGGATCGGAATTGTGGACCCGGAAGCGCGGGTCCGCAATTCCGAATCGGGGCCGCACATAGTGCGGCCCCATAGAAATGGATGGGTCCGCAATTCCGTTCCGCAAAATGCGGAATGGAATTGCGGATGTGTGAATGCAGCCTAAGTAATACAGGGGCAAGAGCCTTGGCAAGAAAGTTGACCAAGAACCAGGCATTATCCAGTACCATCCCTATAGCTAAGCATGATAGTGGCAGCATCATGCTGTGGGAGTGGCTGGAAAAGGGAGACCGGTCAGGGTTGAGGGAAAAGCTAAATGGAGCAAAGTACAGAGATATTCTTAATGATAACCAAATCCAAACAAGCAAATCCAGTATGTTCTGGACCTCAGACTGAGTGGAAGGTTCACCTTCCAACAAGACAACGACCCTAAGCACACAGCCAACACAGAAGTGACTAAGTGACTAAAGGGCCTTTTACAGAAGCTGAGAATCGCCAGATAATTGATAATGAGTGTTCATAGGAACACTCATAGTAACATAGTTTTTAAGGATAAAAAAAAACATCTCTCTATCCAGTTCGGCCTGTTATCCTGCAAGTTGTTCCAGAGGAAGGAAAATAAAACCCCTGTGAGGTAGAAGCCAATTTTCCTCACTTTAGGGGAATAAAAAATTCCTTCCCGACTCCAATCAGGCAATCAGAATAACTCCCTGGATCAACGACCCCTCTCTAGTAGCTATAGCCTGTAATATTATTACCCTCCAGAAATACATCCAGGCCCCTCTTGAATTCCTTTATTGTACTCACCATCACCACCTCCTCAGGCAGAGAGTTCCATAGTCTCACTGCTCTTACCGTAAAGAATCCTCTTCTATGTTTGTGTACAAACCTTCTTTCCTCCAAACGCAGAGGATGTCCCCTCGTCACAGTCCTGGGGATAAATAGATGATGGGAGTAATTTTTGCACTGACCCATGATGTATTTATACATACCCGTATATGCCGGCGTATAAGACGACTGGGCGTATAAGACGTCCCCCAACTTTTACACTGAAAATATAGAGTTTGGGATATACTCGCCGTATAAGACTACCCCTTTTTCAACACACAGCAGTACATTACTGCATCCCACCACCATCCCTGGGTACCTCTGCCATCCCTGAATCCCACCACCATCCCTGGGTACCACCACCATCCCTGCATCCCACCACCATCCCTAGATACCACTGATATCCCTGCATCCCACCACCATCCCTAGGTACCACCGCCATCCCATGGTATCACCACCATCCCTGCATCCCACCACCTTCCTTGTCCTCCCTCCCTGCCTCCCAGACCCTAAACATGTGCCACCTATACCCTGAACATGTTTTTGTTATGTTATTCTTCATATTCACATTCACATATGCACATCTGCGCCGCACTTAGATACGCCGCACGGAGATCTCGCACATGCGCAGGAGCGAGATGCGAGCGGCCGTGAGGATCCCTTGTATCCCCGCTCGCCGCATGAAATCTCGCACATGCGTAGGAGTGAGATGCGAGCTGGCGGGAGGATGGCGGTACAAGGAGCATACAAGGTACAGAGCAGGGGGGAGGCATACAAGGTACAGAGCAGGGGGCGGTATACAAGGTACAGCGCAGGGGGGGCATATGCCGTGGGTTACATCACAGCTCTCAGCTGCTGGGGATACAAGGCAATAGCCCGGGCTCTCTCTGTTGATAATTCGGGCGTCCCGGCATTGCAGCGCCCGCCATACCCGGCGTATAAGGCGACCCCCGACTTTTGAGAAGATTTTCATGTGTTAAAAAGTAGTCTTATACGCAGGAATATACAATAGTTATTAGATCGACCCTTAGTCTTCTTTTTTCTAACCTGAATAACTCTAATTTTGATCTTCTTTCAGTGTACTGTAATTCCCTAATTCCCGTAATTACTTTAGTTGCCCTCCTCTGTACCCTCTCCAGCTCTGCTATGTCTGCCTTGTTCACAGGAGCCCAGAACTGTACACAGTACTCCATGTGTGGTCTGATTGTAAAGTGGCAGGACTATGTTCTTATCACGGGCATCTATGCCCCGTTATATGCAACCCATAATCTTATTGGCCTTGGCAGCAGCTGCCTGACACTGGTTTCTACAGCTTAGTCTGCTGTTCACTAAAATTCCTAGGTCCTTTTCCATGTCAGTGTTAGGCCTCATGCACACGACCGTATTTTTTTGCGGTCCGCAAAAACGGGTTCCGTTTTTCCGTGACCGTTTTTTTCGTCCGTGGGTCTTCCTTGATTTTTGAAGGATCCACTGACATGAAAAAAAAGTCGTTTTGGTGTCCACCTGGCCGTGCGGAGCCAAACGGATCCGTCCTGAATTACAATGCAAGTCAATGGGGACGGATCCGTTTGACATTGACACAATATGGTGCAATTTCAAACGGATCCGTCCCCCCATTGACTTTCAATGTAAAGTCAGGAGTTACTATACCATAGGATCGGAGTTTTCTCCAATCCGATGGTATATTTTAACTTGAAGCGTCCCCATCACCATGGGAACGCCTCTATGTTAGAAAATACAGTCGGATTTGAGTTACATCGTGAAACTCAAATCCGACAGTATATTCTAACACAGAGGCGTTCCCATGGTGATGGGGACGCTTCAGGTTAGAATATACTAAAAGAACTGTGTACATGACTGCCCCCTGCTGCCTGGCAGGTGCTGCCAGGCAGCAGGGGGCAGCCCCCCCCCCTGTAGTTAACACATTGGTGGCCAGTGCGGCCGCCCCCCCCTCCACTGTAGTTAACTCATTGGTGGCCAGTGGGCCCCCCTCCCTCCCCTGTAGTTAACTCGTTGGTGGCCAGTGGGCCCCCCTCCCTCCCCTGTAGTTAACTCGTTGGTGGCCAGTGGGCCCCCCTCCCTCCTCTGTAGTTAACTCGTTGGTGGCCAGTGGGCCCCCCCTCCCTCCCCTGTAGTTATAACTCGTTGGTGGCCAGTGGGCCTTCTCCCCTCCCTCCCCATCCTAATTAAAATCTCCCCCCTATCATTGGTGGCAGCGGAGAGTACCGATCGGAGTCCCAGTTTAATCGCTGGGGCTCCGATCGGTAACCATGGCAACCAGGACGCTACTGCTGTCCCGGTTGCCATGGTTACTTAGCAATTTGTAGAACCATTATACTTACCTGCGAGCTGCGATGTCTGCGTCCGGCCAGGAGCTCCTCCTACTGGTAAGTGACAGGTCATTAAGCAATGCGCCGCACAGACCTGTCACTTTTCATTTGGTGGTATTTCATTGCTGCTGACATTTTTACTTTTTTTGTTATTAATCAAAATTTAACGATTTTTTTGCAAAAAAATTACATTTTTCACTTTCAGTTGTAAAATTTTGCAAAAAAAAACGACATCCATATATAAATTTTTCTCTAAATTTATTGTTCTACATGTCTTTGATAAAAAAAAAATGTTTGGGTAAAAGTTATAGCGTTTACAAACTATGGTACAAAAATGTGAATTTCCGCTTTTTGAAGCAGCTCTGACTTTCTGAGCACCTGTCATGTTTCCTGAGGTTCTACAATGGCCAGACAGTACAAACACCCCACAAATGACCCCATTTCGGAAAGTAGACACCCTAAGCTATTCGCTGATGGGCATAGTGAGTTCATAGAACTTTTTATTTTTTGTCACAAGTTAGCGGAAAATGATAATTTTTTATTTATTTTTTTCTTACAAAGTCTCATATTCCACTAACTTGTGACAAAAAATAAAAACTTCCATGAACTCACTATGCCCATCACGAAATACCTTGCGGTGTCTTCTTTCCAAAATGGGGTCACTTGTGGGTTAGTTATACTGCCCTGGCATTTTAGTGGCCCTAATGCGTGAGAAGTAGTTTGAAATCAAAATGTGTAATAAATGGCCGGTGAAATCCGAAAGGTGCTCTTTGGAATGTGGGCCCCTTTGCCCACCTAGGCTGCAAAAAAGTGTCACACATCTGGTATCTCTGTATTCAGGAGAAGTTGGGGAATGTGTTTTGGGATGTCATTTTACATATACCCATGCTGGGTGAGATAAATATCTTGGTCAAATGCCAACTTTGTATAAAAAAAATGGGAAAAGTTGTCTTTTGCCAAGATATTTCTCTCACCCAGCATGGGTATATGTAAAATTACACCCCAAAACACATTCCCCAACTTCTCCTGAATACGGAGATACTACATGTGTGACACTTTTTTGCAGCCTAGGTGGGCAAAGGGGCCCATATTCCAAAGAGCACCTTTCGGATTTCACTGGTCATTTTTTACAGAATTTGATTTCAAACTCCTTACCACATATTTGGGCCCCTAGAATGCCAGGGCAGTATAACTACCCCACAAGTGACCCCATTTTGGAAAGAAGACACCCCAAGGTATTCGCTGATGGGCATAGTGAGTTCATGGAAGTTTTTATTTTTTGTCACAAGTTAGTGGAATATGAGACTTTGTAAGAAAAAAATAAAAAAAAAATCATCATTTTCCACTAACTTGTGACAAAAAATAAAAAATCCTAGGAACTCGCCATGCCCCTCACGGAATACCTTGGGGTGTCTTCTTTCCAAAATGGGGTCACTTGTGGGGTAGTTATACTGCCCTGGCATTCTAGGGGCCCAAATGTGTGGTAAGTAGGTAAATGACCTGTGAAATCCGAAAGGTGCTCTTTGGAATGTGGGCCCCTTTGCCCACCTAGGCTGCAAAAAAGTGTCACACATGTGGTATCTCCGTATTCAGGAGAAGTTGGGGAATGTGTTTTGCGGTGTCATTTTACATATACCCATGCTGGGTGAGAGAAATATCTTGGCAAAAGACAACTTTTCCCATTTTTCTATACAAAGTTGGCATTTGACCAAGATATTTATCTCACCCAGCATGGGTATATGTAAAATGACACCCCAAAACACATTCCCCAACTTCTCCTGAATACGGAGATACCACATGTGTGACACTTTTTTGCAGCCTAGGTGGGCAAAGGGGCCCAAATTCCTTTTAGGAGGGCATTTTTAGACATTTGGATACCAGACTTCTTCTCACGCTTTGGGGCCCCTAAAATGCCAGGGCAGTATAAATACCCCACATGTGACCCCATTTTGGAAAGAAGACACCCCAAGGTATTCAATGAGGGGCATGGAGAGTTCATAGAAACAAAAAAATTTTGGCACAAGTTAGCGGAAATTGATTTTTTGGATTTTTTTCTCACAAAGTCTCCCTTTCTGCTAACTTGGGACAAAAATTTCAATCTTTCATGGACTCAATAAGCCCCTCAGCAAATACCTTGGGGTGTCTTCTTTGCAAAATGGGGTCATTTGTGGGGTGTTTGTACTGCCCTGGCATTTGAGGGTCTCCGCAATCATTACATGTATGCCCAGCATTAGGAGTTTCTGCTATTCTCCTTATATTGAGCATACGGGTAATGAGATTTTTTTTTCCGTTCAGCCTCTGGGCTGAAAGAAAAAAATGAACGGCACAGATTTCTTCATTTGCATCGATCAATGTGGATGAAAAAATCTCTGCCAAAAAAAGAAAAAGGAGGGGAAAGGCGTCTGCCAGGACATAGGAGCTCCGCCAACATCCATACCCACTTAGCTCGTATGCCCTGGCAAACCAGATTTCTCCATTCACATCAATCGATGTGGATGAATAAATCCTTGCCGGGATTTTTTTTTTTATATATACAAAGTGTTTGCCAAAGTATATGAACACCGCCACCTCCTCAGCTCATATGCCTCGGCAAACGTATCTTTTACTGCAGAGGAGAAATCTCGTCTTGCAGCGCCACATACACCGACTTGCGTGTAATCTGACAGCAGCGCAATGCTTCTGTCAGAATGCACATCAGTGCTGCAGCTAGTCGATCGGTTGGTCCACCTGGAAGGTAAAAAAAACAAAACAAAAAAGAAAAAACCAGGCCGCAACGCAATAAATTTATTAACTGTTGAACAGAACATAGAAACTTTTTTTTAACTTTTTTAACTGAACGTTAACTTTTTTACTTACCGGTAATTTTTTTTTTGTTTCGTTTTTTTTACCTTTATAGAACAAACCTCTCCTTCCCCATGGGACAATGTGCAAAGCGCAAATCGCCCAAAGATGTGGCGAAGTACGTTATGCACTTTATCCCAGGTGAAAGGAGAGGTTTGCAGCAGCTGTGAGTAAAAGGGCCCTAATAGCCCTGTGTGCCTGTCCTGTGAGATGCAATCCCTATGCTAAGTGTACCTGTATGTGGTACTTCCGGAAACACTCACCAAAGCATAGGGCAGGGTGGTCAGGACAGTCAGGACAGAAATAGCGGGTGTCACGCCTTATTCCACTCCTGCTACAGACACAACATTTTTTTCGGGGTGGCGGTTGGGTTGAGGTACCAGCAACGACACTGGGGAAAGGTCGCTCGTGTAGACGGCTAACTACACTGGTGGATGGGGCCACAGAACCTCCTGGATACAGGAGGTTCTCGATGATCTCTTCCTGGAATTTGAGGAAGGATCCTGTTCTCCCAGCCTTACTGTAGAGAACAAAACTATTATATGCAGCCAATTGAATTAAATATACAGACACCTTCTTATACCAGCGTCTGGTGCGTCGGGAAACTAAATAGGGAGCCAACATCTGGTCATTGAAGTCCACCCCTCCCATGAGCGCATTATAGTCGTGGACTGAGAGGGGCTTTTCAATGACACGGGTTGCCCTTTCAATTTGGATTGTCGTGTCTGCGTGAATGGAGGAGAGCATGTAAACGTCACGCTTGTCTCTCCATTTCACCGCAAGCAGTTCTTCATTACACAAGGCAGCCCTCTCCCCCCTTGCAAGACGGGTGGTAACGAGCCGTTGGGGGAAGCCCAGGTGACTAGTTCGCGCGATGCCACAGGCGCAAATCCGTTCTAGAAACAAATGCCTAAAGAGGGCCACACGTGTAAAAATTGTCCACATAAAGATGGTACCCCTTGCCGAATAAGGGTGACACCAAGTCCCAGACTGTCTTCCCACTGCTCCCCAGGTAGTCAGGGCAACCGACCGGCTCCAGGGTCTGATCTTTTCCCTCATAGATCCGAAATTTGTGGGTATAGCCTGTGGCCCTTTCACAGAGCTTATACAATTTGACCCCATACCGGGCACGCTTGCTTGGGATGTATTGTTTGAAGCCAAGGCGCACGGTAAAATGTATTAGGGACTCGTCTACGCAGATGTTTTGCTCGGGGGTATACAAATCTGCAAATTTCTGGTTGAAATGGTCTATGAGGGGCCGAATTTTGTGGAGCCGGTCAAAAGCTGGGTGGCCTCTGGGACGGGAGGTGGTGTTGTCGCTAAAATGCAGGAAACGGAGGATGGTCTCAAATCGTGTCCTGGACATAGCAGCAGAGAACATGGGCATGTGATGAATTGGGTTCGTGGACCAATATGACCGCAATTCATGCTTTTTAGTTAGACCCATGTTGAGGAGAAGGCCCAGAAAAATTTTAAGTTCGGAAACTTGGACTGGTTTCCACCGGAAAGACTGGGCATAAGAGCTTCCCGGGTTGGCGGATATAAATTGTGTGGCATACTGATTTGTTTCTGCCACGACTAAGTCCAAGAGCTCCGCAGTCAAGAACAGCTCAAAAATCCCAGGGCCGAACCGATATGAGCCGTCTCAACCCGAACTCCAGACTGGGCGGTGAAAGGGGGAACTAATGGTGCGGCTGAAGTTGGTGACTGCCAATCAGGGTTTGCCAGCACCTCAGGGATTCTAGGGGCTCTACGGGCCTGTCTGCGCGGTGGCTGCGACGGGGTAACTACTGCACGTGCCACCGTACCAGCTTCAACTGCCCTTCTGGTGCTCGCCACGTCACCATGTTGTACGGCAGTGCTGGTACTAGGTCCAGGAAGGGCTGCGCTGCTGGTGTATGCCTCACCACGTGATCCGGCAGCGACAGCCCCACTCTGCTGCTCTTGAAACGGATCCTGCACAACCTGTGGTCTAGCGACACGGGGCCGGGTACGCCTGGTTCTATCAGGGACCTCCACCTCCTCGTCCGAACTTTGGGTCAGAGAGCCACTGCTTTCTACAGGTTCATATTCTGACCCGCTAGATTCGTCAGATGAGGGTTCCCATTCCTCATCCGACTGGGTCAGAATCCTGTAGGCCTCTTCAGAAGAATACCCCCTGTTTGCCATTTGGACTACTAAATTTAGGGGTATTCCCTGAGACTACCCAAGAAAAAAAGCAAACCTGTCTTACAAAGGGGAGGCTAGCGAAGTACCGGAGGCCGCTGCAGTTGATAAAAAATATCAAAACTGATTTTTTTATCGCCGCAGTGCGTGTAAAGTGATTGTGCAGTGATCAAAAAACAAAATTTTTTTTGTCACTGCGGCGGGGCGGGTGTGGGTGAACGCACGTGTGGGCGACCGATCAGGCCTGATCGGGCAAACACTGCGTTTTGGGTGGAGGGCGAACTAAATTGACACTAAAACTATTATAGATCTGACCGTGATCAGTTTTGATCACTTACAGATACTATAAAAGTACAAATGCTGATTAGCGATACGCTAATCAGCGAATCAGTGACTGCGGTGCGGTGGGCTGGGCGCTAACTGACGCTAAACTACTTAACCAAGGGGCCTAAACTATCCTAAAACCTAACAGCCAATACTAGTGAAAAAAAAAAGTGACAGTTTACACTGATCACTTTTTGTCTTTCACTAAGTGATTGACAGGGGGCGATCAAGGGGTTAATTTGGATGATGGGGGTGATGGAGGGTGATCTGGGGCTAAGGGTAGTGTTTGGTGGGTACTCACAGTGAAGTCTGCTCCTCTGCTGGATCCAACCGACGAAAAGGACCAGCAGAGGAGCAGAGAAGCCATATAACAGATCATATTTACTAAAATGATCTGTTATCTGGCTTCTGATTTGATTTTTTGAAAATCGACAGCCTGCCAGCCAATGATCGTGGCTGGCAGGCTCGTGACGAAATACTTCTTTAACTTTTGCCGGCCCGCGATGCGCATGCGCGGGCCGGCAATGCACGAAATCTCGCGTCTCGCGAGAGGACGCACCGGCGCGTCCACCCAGAGAAACAGGACCGCCGCAAAGACGCAATCCTGCGTACGGCGGTCCTGAGGAGGTTAAAGTAACCTACGGCCACGGATCACGGATGCCAATCTTGTGTGCATCCGTGTTCTTTCAAGTCAATGGGTCCGTGAATTGTTGTCCGTCAAAAAAATAGGACAGGTCATATTTTTTTGACGGACAGGAAACACGGATCACGGTCTCGGCTGCAAAACGGTGCATTTTCCGATTTTTCCACGGACCCATTGAAAGTCAATGGGCCCGCGAAAAAAAACGGAAAACGGCACAACGGCCACGGATGCACACAACGGTCGTGTGCATGAGGCCTTACCCAGTGTTTTACCTTTTAGTATGTACTGGTGACTTGCATCATTCCTTCCCATGTGCATAACCTTACATTTGTCAGTGTTAAAACGTATCTGCCCAAGCCTCCAATCTATCCAGATCCCTCTGTAGCAGTATACTGTCCTCTTCTGTGTTAGTTACTTTACAGAGTTTTATGTCATCTACAAAAAAATCATATTTTACTGTGCAAGCCTTCTACAAGATCATTAATAAATATATTGAGGAGAATAGGGCCCAATACTGACCCCTGAGGTACTCCACTAGTGACAGTGACCCAATCTGAGTGTGTACCATTAATAACCAACCCTGTTTTCTATTACTGAGCCAGTTACTTGCCCACATGCAGACATTTTCCCCCAGTCCAAGCATTCTCATTTTATATACTAACCTTTTATGTGGTACAGTGTCAAATGCTTTGGAGAAGTCCAGATATACGACATCCATTGATTCACCACTGTCAAGTCTAGAACTTACCTCCTCATAGAATCTGATTAAATTAGTTTGACATGACTGATCCTTCATCAAGCCATGCTGATACAGCGTAATTTGCTTATTTTCATTAAGGTGCTCGTTAGTGATTATCTGTCGGTGTAAATGTGCTGCCGATTACCCGATGAACGAGTGAAACGCTCATTCGTTGGATAGTTGATCAATTGTGTGGACACAAAAATCGTTTGCCAGCAGAAGATCGTGCTATGTAAACACGCTCTGCTGCTGGCAAACGAGTTTGTATGGGGACGAGCAGTGGCATTACCAATCGCTCCTCCCCACACTGTGGGGGAGATCGCTGCATGTAAATGCAACAGTCTCCACTGCTGACGAGCTGGCGATTGCTGGGGACGAATGCTTCCTTCCCGACAATCGCCTGCTGTATCATCCCATCTAAAGGGACCTTTAGGGACAACTCTGTGAATGTTCCTGAGTGGTCCAGCCAGAGCCCTGACTTGAAACCAATTAAATATCTCTGGAGAGAACTGGTTGTCCACCGACGGTCCCCATCCATAGGTTGAGAGGATAAGAAGAGAAGAATAGCAGAAAATCCTCAAATCTAGGTGTGCAAACCTTGTGGCATCATATACAAGAAGACTAGAGGCTGTAATCGCTGCCAAAGGTTCTTCATCTTAGTACTAAGTAAAGGGTCTGAAAACTTATGTCAATGCAATATTTTAGTTTTCCTTTTCAATAAATTAGCAAAGATTTCTAACATTCTGTTTTCACTTTCTCATTATGGGGCATTGAGTGCAGACTGATGGGGAAAAGTATGAACTTTTTTTTATTTTAGCACCAGGCTGCAACATGCCAAAATGCAGTGGCATACCTCCAATAGAGGCAGACCACGCAGCTGCTATGGGGCTCGTGGGGAAAAGAGGCCCACAGTGAACCAAAGGCCCTAATTACACTCAGTACTGTCCAGCTCCAGTATATTATCCCTATCATCAGTGGATAAAGCTAAAGGACCTGTGATGATGTCATCACAGGTCCTGTACATCTAGTAAAGAAACTGCACAGAGAATCATCACAGGTCCTTCAATCCACAACAGCATGGAGAACTGCAGGATGAGCTCTCTACTGAGACTATAATAGAGTGGTAATAGGAGGTCCTCCTCCATTTTCTTAATTTGCACGCCATTCCCTATTTTTACTCATATGTCGCTCATACAGTTGCAAGAAAAAGTATGTGAACCCTTTGGAATGATATGGATTTCTGCACAAAGTGGTCATAAAATGTAATCTGATCTTCATCTAAGTCACAGCAATAGACAATCACAGTCTGCTTAAACTAATGACACACAAAGAATTAAATGTTACCATGTTTTTATTGAACACACCATGTAAACATTCACAGTGCAGGTGGAAAAAGTATGTGAACCCTTGGATTTAATAACTGGTTGAACCTCCTTTGGCAGCAATAACTTCAACCAAATATTTCCTGTAGTTGCAGATCAGACGTGCACAACGGTCAGGAGTAATTCTTGAGCATTCCTCTTTACAGAATCGCTTTCTTGAGGTCATGCCGCAGCATCTCAATCGGGTTGAGGTCAGGACTCTGAGTGGGCCACTCCAGAAGACGTATTTTCTTCTGTTTAAGCCATTCTGTTGCTGATTTACTTCTATGCTTTGGGTCGTTGTCCTGTTGCAACACCCATCTTCTGTTGAGCTTCAGCTGGTGGACAGATGGCCTTAAGTTCTCCTGCAAAATGTCTTGATAAACTTGGGAATTCATTTTTCCTTCAATGATAGCAATCCGTCCAGGCCCTGACGCATCAAAGCAGCCCCAAAACATCATGCCCCCACCACCATACTTCACAGTTGGCAGGAGGTTTTGATTTTGGTGTGCTGTGCCTCTTTTTCGCCACACATAGTGTTGTGTGTTTCTTCCAAACAACTCAACTTTGGTTTCATCTGTCCACAGAATATTTTGCCAGTACTGCTGTGGAACATCCAGGTGCTCTTGTGCAAACTGTAAACGTGCAGCAATGGGTTTTTTTGGACAGCAGTGGCTTCCTCTGTGGTATCCTCCTATGACATTCATTCTTGTTTAGTGTTTTACGTATCGTAGATTCTCTAACAGGGATGTTAGCATATGCCAAAGACTTGTAAGTCTTTAGCTGACACTCTAGGATTCTTCTTCACCTCATTGAGCAGTCTGCGCTGTGCTCTTGCAGTCATCTTTACAGGACGGCCACTCCTAGGGAGAGTAGCAGCAGTGCTGAACTTTCTCCATTTATAGACAATTTGTCTTACCGTGGACTGATGAACAGCAAGGCTTTTGGAGATACTTTTATAACCCTTTCCAGCTTTATGCAAGTCAACAATTCTTAATCGTAGGTCTTCTGAGAGCTCTTTTGTGCGAGGCATCATTCACATCAGGCAATGCTTCTTGTGAAAAGCAAACCCAGAACTGGTGTGTGTTTTTTTATAGGGCAGGGCAGCTGTAACCAACACCTCCAATCTCATCTCATTGATTGGACTCCAGTTGGCTGACACCTCACTCCTATTAGCTCTTGAAGATGTCATTAGTCTAGGGGTTCACATACTTTTTCCACATGCACTGTGAATGTTTACATGGTGTGTTCAATAAAAACATGGTAACATTTAATTCTTTGTGTGTTATTAGTTTAAGCAGACTGTGATTGTCTATTGTTGTGACTTAGATGAAGATCAGATCACATTTTATGACCAATTTGTGCAGAAATCCATATCATTCCAAAGGGTTCACATACTTTTACTTGCAACTGTATATATAGTACTGCAGACAGTTGCAAACACTATTACCTCATGTACCTCACACAATAACCATAATATACACTACTCACAAAAAGTTAGGGATATTGGTTTTCTGGTGAAATTGATGGAAAACTTTAAAAAAAAATTACACTACAGTGATATTATTTCATGAAAGTAGGGAATTTAAGTAGAAGCATGCAATGGTGATTTCCTAATCTCAAACAATTTATTGAAACAAAAGCAAACAACAGTGGTGGATATACCCCCACAATAAATTTCAATATCTCAATAACTTGTCATGTGGCCTTCAGCATTAATTACAGCTTGACAACGACGGCTGTTCACAAGTCGACTTATTGTCTGCTGAGGCATGGCATTCCACTCTTGTTGAAAGGTGGGCCTCAGGTCATTGAGGTTCTGCGGTACAGAGTTACGAGCCTCTACACGGCGACTCAGCTGATCCCATAGGTTTTCAGTGGGATTCAGGTCTGGAGAAAGTGCAGGCCACTCCAGCTGAGGTACCCCCCAGTCTCCAGAAGCCGTTCCCTAATAATGTGACCTCGATGAGCTGGTGCATTGTCGTCCGTGAAGATGGAATTAGGCCTGTGTTGTTCATCTAGAGGCACAATGACTGGATTAATGATGTTATTCAAGTAGTATGGGCTTGTCACTGTACCATTCACAAAGTGTAGGGCAGTTCTGTATTGACTAGACACACCTGCCCTCACTGTAACACTACCACTGCCAAAGGCTCATTTGGTGAGAACAGTGGCGGATGCATAACGCTCTCCTTGACGTCTCCAACATCGTTGGTGGCTGTCATTTCTGCTCAGGATGAATCAACTTTCATCAGTGAACAGCACTGAGGCCCACTGGTCCCTCGTCCAGCGTAGATGCTTCCTGGCCCTGTTGTGCTTTTTCATAGGTATATAACATTTAAATCTAAATATCATAATAATAGTGGATTTTATTATATATAAGAGGCCATATTGTGATATATTCACCATTTTTGTATGTATTTTTAACCACCTCAGCTCCCCTAGCTTAAACACCCTTAATGACCAGACCACTTTTTACCCATGCTGGGTGAGAGAAATATCTCTCTAAAAGACAACTTTTCCCATTTTTTTATACAAAGTTGTCATTTGACAGAGATATTTCTCTCACCCAGCATGGGTATACACTGCGTGCAGAATTATTAGGCAAATGAGTATTTTGACCACATCATCCTCTTTATGCATGTTGTCTTACTCCAAGCTGTATAGGCTCGAAAGCCTACTACCAATTAAGCATATTAGGTGATGTGCATCTCTGTAATGAGAAGGGGTGTGGTCTAATGACATCAACACCCTATATCAGGTGTGCATAATTATTAGGCAACTTCCTTTCCTTTGCCAAAATGGGTGAAAAGAAGGACTTGACAGGCTCAGAAAAGTCCAAAATAGTGAGATATCTTGCAGAGGGATGCAGCACTCTTAAAATTGCAAAGCTTCTGAAGCGTGATCATCGAACAATCAAGCGTTTCATTCAAAATAGTCAACAGGGTCGCAAGAAGCGTGTGGAAAAACCAAGGCGCAAAATAACTGCCCATGAACTGAGAAAAGTCAAGCGTGCAGCTGCCAAGATGCCACTTGCCACCAGTTTGGCCATATTTCAGAGCTGCAACATCACTGGAGTGCCCAAAAGCACAAGGTGTGCAATACTCAGAGACATGGCCAAGGTAAGAAAGGCTGAAAGACGACCACCACTGAACAAGACACACAAGCTGAAACGTCAAGACTGGGCCAAGAAATATCTCAAGACTGTTTTTTCTAAGGTTTTATGGACTGATGAAATGAGAGTGAGTCTTGATGGGCCAGATGGATGGGCCCGTGGCTGGATTGGTAAAGGGCAGAGAGCTCCAGTCCGACTCAGACGCCAGCAAGGTGGAGGTGGAGTACTGGTTTGGGCTGGTATCATCAAAGATGAGCTTGTGGGGCCTATTCGGGTTGAGGATGGAGTCAAGCTCAACTCCCAGTCCTACTGCCAGTTTCTGGAAGACACCTTCTTCAAGCAGTGGTACAGGAAGAAGTCTGCATCCTTCAAGAAAAACATGATTTTCATGCAGGACAATGCTCCATCACACACGTCCAAGTACTCCACAGCGTGGCTGGCAAGAAAGGGTATAAAAGAAGAAAATCTAATGACATGGCCTCCTTGTTCACCTGATCTGAACCCCATTGAGAACCTGTGGTCCATCATCAAATGTGAGATTTACAAGGAGGGAAAACAGTACACCTCTCTGAACAGTGTCTGGGAGGCTGTGGTTGCTGCTGCACGCAATGTTGATGGTGAACAGATCAAAACACTGACAGAATCCATGGATGGCAGGCTTTTGAGTGTCCTTGCAAAGAAAGGTGGCTATATTGGTCACTGATTTGTTTTTGTTTTGTTTTTGAATGTCAGAAATGTATATTTGTGAATGTTGAGATGTTATATTGGTTTCACTGGTAAAAATAAATAATTGAAATGGGTATATATTTGTTTTTTGTTAAGTTGCCTAATAATTATGCACAGTAATAGTCACCTGCACACACAGATATCCCCCTAAAATAGCTAAAACTAAAAACTACTTCCAAAAATATTCAGCTTTGATATTAATGAGTTTTTTGGGTTCATTGAGAACATGGTTGTTGTTCAATAATAAAATTGCCTAATAATTCTGCACTCCCTGTATGTAAAAAGACACCCCAAAACACATTGTCCTACTTCTCCTGAGTATGGCGATACCACATGTGTGACACTTTTTTGCAGCCTAGGTGGGCAATGGGGCCCAAATTCTAAAGAGCACCTTTAGGATTTCACAGGGCATTTTTAACACATTTGGATTCCAAATTACTTCTCACGCTTTAGGTCCCCTAAAATGCCAGGGCAGTATAAATACCCCACAAGTGACGCCATTTTGGAAAGAAGACACCCCAAGGTATTCCGTGATGGGCATGGTGAGTTCATGGAAGTTTTTATTTTTTGTGCTCTTTAGAATTTGGGTCCCTTTGCCCACCTAGGCTGCAAAAAAGTGTCACACATGTGGTATCTCCGTACTCAGAAGAAGTAGGGCAATGTGTTTTGGGGTGTATTTATACATATACCCATGCTGGGTGAGAGAAATATCTCTCTAAAAGTCAACTTTTCCTATTTTTTTATACAAAGTTGTCATTTTAGAGAGATATTTCTCTCACCCAGCATGGGTATATGTAAAAAGACACCCCAAAAAACATTGCCCTACTTCTCCTGAGTACGGCGATACCACATGTGTGACACTTTTTTGCAGCCTAGGTGGGCAAAGGGGCCCAAATTCCTTTTAGGAGGGCATTTTTAGACATTTGGATTCCAGACTTCAGGCGAGTTCATAGAAGATTATTATTTTTTAAAGAACTGAACTGTGTATTAGATGATAGTGACAGGAGATTTGTTTTAACTCATTCACATGGATTCTCAAAATGCATTCTGACCCAAGAAAATTCCCTGAAAATACTTACCAGATGGTATAGGACTCCTGAATGGCTATTCCAAATGGGGTTAGGGATGGATGACCTCTGCTGGAGGTGTGGAGAACATAGGGGATCTCTTTCGCATATCTGGTGGTTCTGTCCAGGTCTGAAGGGGTTTTGGGTGGATATTGAAAAACTGATTAATCAGATTTGTTTAACGAATTTGAGGCTTACATCGGAGTTAGTTCTATTGTGGCTACCCTTGACCGTCTTTAGACCGAACAGAATGAACCTGCCCACACATATGATAGCGGCTGCTAAGCTATTGATTCCTACAAAATGGAAGGATAGGGACCCACCGTCAATTAAAATGTGGCATGATAAAATGGATGACATATGTAGAATGGAGGAGCTGGTGGGGTGGTCTTGTCATAGCAGAGATAAATACTTGCAAACCTGGGAACCATGGATTAAATACACCAAAGATAAGAGATAATGATAGCTACAAAAGGGGGGAATGTACCTTAAACAGCCTATGAGTTACTGTAGAGAAAGTTGGGCCATTAGATCTGCACTAAAGACAACCCAATGTAACTGAAAACTGGAGTGAACTTCTTAGCTTCAGCTTAACCTTTGATCTAGGAGCTGATGATACCTGTCTATATAGGAGAGAGTCAAGTCGGCAGGACCTACTTGTTACTTGTTACTTTTTCTTTTAGTGTTTATTTCCGTCTGTTGTATTATTTTTCTGTTTCCTCAGCATATGTATGCATACAGGGAGTGCAGAATTATTAGGCAAGTTGTATTTTTGAGGATTAATTTTATTATTGAACAACAACCATGTTCTCAATGAACCCAAAAAACTCATTAATATCAAAGCTGAATATTTTTGGAAGTAGTTTTTAGTTTGTTTTTAGTTTTAGCTATTTTAGGGGGATATCTGTGTGTGCAGGTGACTATTACTGTGCATAATTATTACGCAACTTAACAAAAAACAAATATATACCCATTTCAATTATTTATTTTTACCAGTGAAACCAATATAACATCTCAACATTCACAAATATACATTTCTGACATTCAAAATCAAAACAAAAACAAATCAGTGACCAATATAGCCACCTTTCTTTGCAATGACACTCAAAAGCCTGCCATCCATGGATTCTGTCAGTATTGTGATCTGTTCACCATCAACATTGCGTGCAGCAGCAACCACAGCCTCCCAGACACTGTTCAGAGAGGTGTACTGTTTTCCCTCCTTGTAAATCTCACATTTGATGATGGACCACAGGTTCTCAATGGGGTTCAGATCAGGTGAACAAGGAGGCCATGTCATTAGATTTTCTTCTTTTATACCCTTTCTTGCCAGCCACGCTGTGGAGTACTTGGACGCGTGTGATGGAGCATTGTCCTGCATGAAAATCATGTTTTTCTTGAAGGATGCAGACTTCTTCCTGTACCACTGCTTGAAGAAGTGTCTTCCAGAAACTGGCAGTAGGACTGGGAGTTGAGCTTGACTCCATCCTCAACCCGAAAAGGCCCCACAAGCTCATCTTTGATGATACCAGCCCAAACCAGTACTCCACCTCCACCTTGCTGGCGTCTGAGTCGGACTGGAGCTCTCTGCCCTTTACCAATCCAGCCACGGGCCCATCCATCTGGCCCATCAAGACTCACTCTCATTTCATCAGTCCATAAAACCTTAGAAAAATCAGTCTTGAGATATTTCTTGGCCCAGTCTTGACGTTTCAGCTTGTGTGTCTTGTTCAGTGGTGGTCGTCTTTCAGCCTTTCTTACCTTGGTCATGTCTCTGAGTATTGCACACCTTGTGCTTTTGGGCACTCCAGTGATGTTGCAGCTCTGAAATATGGCCAAACTGGTGGCAAGTGGCATCTTGGCAGCTGCACGCTTGACTTTTCTCAGTTCATGGGCAGTTATTTTGCGCCTTGGTTTTTCCACACGCTTCTTGTGACCCTGTTGACTATTTTGAATGAAACACTTGATTGTTCGATGATCACGCTTCAGAAGCTTTGCAATTTTAAGAGTGCTGCATCCCTCTGCAAGATATCTCACTATTTTTGACTTTTCTGAGCCTGTCAAGTCCTTCTTTTGACCCATTTTGTCAAAGGAAAGGAAGTTGCCTAAAAATTATGCACACCTAATATAGGGTGTTGATGTCATTAGACCACACCCCTTCTCATTACAGAGATGCACATCACCTAATATGCTTAATTGGTAGTAGGCTTTCGAGCCTATACAGCTTGGAGTAAGACAACATGCATAAAGAGGATGATGTGGTCAAAATACTCATTTGCCTAATAATTCTGCACGCAGTGTACATGAAGGAATGAAAAGATCTGCTTGCATTGACTGTACCTGTTCACCTACTTGTGTTGTCAGGCTTATGGCCTAGGAGTATTGATTTTCCAGATTATCATTGTGAACGGAAGTGGTCGTTTGTATGCTATAATATACATGTACTGTTTGATGGTCTGCTCATCCATTATGTACAATATGACTATTATTTATCAATAAAAACAGATTTGACTAAGATTATTATTTTTTGCACAAGTTAGCGGAAATAGATTTTTTTTTGTTTTCTCTCACAAAGTCTCCCTTTCCGCTAACTTGGGACAAAAATTTCAATCTTTCATGGACTCAATATGCCCCTCAGCGAATACCTTGGGGTGTCTTCTTTCCAAAATGGGGTCATTTGTGGAGTGTTTGTACTGCCCTGGCATTTGAGGGTCTCCGCAATCATTAAATCTATGGCCAGCATTAGGAGTTTCTGCTATTCTCCTTATATTGAGCATACGGGTAATGAGATTTTTTTTCCGTTCAGTCTCTGGGCTGAAAGAAAAAATGAACGGCACAGATTTCTTCATTCGCATCGATCAATATGGATGAAAAAATCTCTGCCAAAAAAAAAAAAAGGAGGGGAAAGGCATCTGCCAGGACATAGGAGCTCCACCCAACATCCAAACCCACTTAGCTCGTATGCCCTGGCAAACCCGATTTCTCCATTCACATCAATCGATGTGGATGAATAAATCATTGCCGGGATTTTTTATTTATTTATTTTTTTTATATACAAAGTGTTTGCCAAAGCATATGAACACCGCCCCTCAGCTCATATGCCTTGGCAAACGTATCTTTTTTACTGCAGAGGAGAAATCTCGTCTTGCAGCGCCGCATACACCGACTTTTGTGTAATCTGACAGCAGCGCAATGCTTCTGTCAGAATGCACATCAGTGCTGCAGCTCGTTCATCGGTTGGTCCACCTAGAAGGTAAAAAAAAAAAAAAAACAGGCCGCAACGCAATAAATTTATTAACATTAAGTTTATATAACATTTGAACGGAACAGTAACTTTTATAAACTTTATTTAACTTTTTGAACAGAACATTAATTTTTTTGCTTACCGGTTATGATATATATTTTTTTACCTTTATAGGACAAACCTCTCCTTCCCCATGGGACAATGTGCAAAGCGCAAATAGCCCAGAGATGTGGCGAAGTACATTATGCACTTTGTCCCAGGTGAAAGGAGAGGTTTGCAGCAGCTGTGAGTGAAAGGGCCCTAACAGCCCTGTGTGCCTGTCCTGTGTAACGCAATCCCTATGCTAAGTGTACCTGTGGGTGGTACTTCCGGAAACACTCCCCTAAGCATAGGGCAGGGTGGTCAGGGCAGTCAGGACAGAAATAGCGGGTGTCACGCCTTATTCCACTCCTGCTACAGACACAAAAATTTTTTCGGGATGGCGGTCGGTTTGAGGTACCAGCAACGACACTGGGGAAATGTCGCTCGTGTAGACGGCTCACTACACTGGTGGTTGGGGCCACGGAACCTCCTGGATACAGGAGGTTCTCGATGATCTCTTCCTGAAATTTGAGGAAGGATCCTGTTCTCCCAGCCTTACTGTAGAGAACAAAACTATTGTACATCGCCAATTGAATTAAATATACAGACACCTTCTTATACCAGCGTCTGGTCCTGCGGGAAAGTAAATAAGGAGCCAACATCTGGTCATTGAAGTCCACCCCTCCCATGAGCAAATTATAGTCGTGGACCGAGAGGGGCTTTTCAATGACACTGGTTGCTCGTTCAATTTCGATTGTCGTGTCTGCGTGAATGGAGGAGAGCATGTAAACGTCACGCTTGTCTCTCCATTTCACCGCGAGCAGTTCTTCGTTACACAAGGCAGCCCTATCCCCCCTTGCAAGACGGGTGGTAACGAGCCGTTGGGGGAAGCCCCGGCGACTAGGTTGCGCGGTGCCACAGCAGCCAATCTGTTCTAAAAACAAATGCCTGAAGAGGGGCACACTTGTGTAAAAATTGTCCACATAAAGATGGTACCCCTTGCCAAATAAGGGTGTCACCAAGTCCCAGACTGTCTTCCCACTGCTCCCCAGGTAGTCAGAGCAACCGACCGGCTCCAGGGTCTGATCTTTACCCTCATAGACTCGAAATTTGTGGGTATAGCCTGTGGCCCTTTCACAGAGGTTATACAATTTGACCCCATACCGGGCGCGCTTGCTTGGGATGTATTGTTTGAAGCCAAGGCGCCCGGTAAAATGTATAAGGGACTCGTCTATGCAGATGTTTTGCTCAGGGGTATACAAATCTGCAAATTTGGTGTTAAGGTGGTCTATGAGGGGCCGAATTTTGTGGAGCCGGTCAAAAGCTGGGTGGCCTCTGGTACGAGAGGTGCTGTTGTCACTAAAGTGCAGGAAACGCAGGATGGTCTCAAATCGTGTCCTGGACATGGTAGCAGAGAACATGGGCATGTGATGAATTGGGTTCGTGGACCAATATGACCGCAATTCATGCTTTTTTGTCAGGCCCATGTTGAGGAGAAGGCCCAGAAAAGTTTTAAATTCGGAAACTTGGACGGGTTTCCACCGGAAAGACTGGGCATAAAAGCTTCCCGGGTTGGCGGCTATAAATTCAGTGGCATATCGGTTTGTTTCTGCCACGACTAAGTCCAAGAGCTCCGCAGTCAAGAACAGCTCAAAAAACCCCAGTGCCGATCCGATCTGAGCTGTCTCAACCCGAACTCCAGACTGGGCGGTGAAAGGGGGAACTACTGGTGCGGCTGAAGTTGGGGGCTGCCAATCAGGGTTTGCCAGCACCTCAGGGACTCTAGGGGCTCTACGGGCCTATCTGTGCGGTGGCTGCGACGGGGGAACTAATGCACGTGCCACTGTACCAGCTTCAACTGCCCTTCTGGTGCTCGCCACTTCACCATGTTGTACGGCAGTGCTGGTACGAGGTCCAGGATGGGCTGTGCTGCTGGTGTATGCCTCACCACGTAATCCGACAGCGCCAGCCCCACTCTGCTGCCCTTCAAGCGGATCCTGCACAACCTGTGGTCTAGCAAAATGGGGCCGGGTACGCCTGGTGGTATCAGGGACCTCAACCTCCTCGTCTGAACTTTGGGTCAGACTGCCACTGCTTTCTACAGGTTCATATTCTGACTCGCTGGATTTGTCAGATGAGGGTTCCCATTCTTCATCCGACTGGGTCAGAAGCCTGTAGGCCTCTTCAGAAGAATACCCCTTATTTGCCATTTGGTCAACTAAATTTAGGGGGTATTCCCTGAGACTACCCAAGAAAAAAAGCAAGCCTGTCTTACAAATGGGAGGCTAGCGAAGTACCGGAAGCCGCTGCGATTGATAAAAGATATCAAAACAGATTTTTTTATCGCCGCAGCGCTTGTAAAGTGATTGTGCAGTGATCAAAAAAAAAATTTTTTTGTCACTGCGGCGGGGCAGGCGTGGGTGAACGCACGTGTGGGCTACCGATCAGGCCTGATCGGGCAAACACTGCGTTTTGGGTGGAGGGCGAACTAAGGTGACACTAATACTATTATAGATCTGACTGTGATCAGTTCTGATCACTTACAGATACTATAAAAATACCAATGCTGATTAGCGATACGCTAATCAGCGAATCAGTGACTGCGGTGGGCTGGGCGCTAACCGACGCTAACTACCTAACAAAGGGGCCTAAACTATCCTAAACCTAACCGTCAATACTAGTGGAAAAAAAAAGTGACAGTTTACACTGATCACTTTTTTCCCTTTCACTAGGTGATTGACAGGGGTGATCAAGGGGTTAATTGGGGTGATGGGGGGTGATCTGGGGCTAAGTGTAGTGTTGGTGTGTACTCACAGTGATGTGTGCTCCTCTGCTGGGACCAACCGACGAAAAGGACCAGCAGAGGAGCACAGAAGCCATTTAACACATTATATTTATAAATGATATAAGTGATTTGATTTTTTGAAAATCACCAGCCTGCCAGCGATGATCATTGGCTGGCAGGCTGGTGACGAAATACTCCTCTAACTTTTGCCGGCCTGCAATGCGCATTCGCGGGCCGGCTCTGCCCGAAATCTCGCGTCAGGACGCGCCGGCGCGTCCAGGAGGAATAACAGGGCCGCCGCCAGGACGCAATCCTGCGTACGGCGGTCCTGAGGTGGTTAAAGTTGGCCGAAAAAGGTTCATAGAAAGGACACTGTTCATAAGGTTTCTTCTCTGTAGATGTACCAGTCTGAGAAGAGTCATTCTTGTCTCCTTATAGATTTATGACTAAGATAAGGATATTCTCTAGACGTATCTGGTACTAATTAACCCTACAGTTGATGTCTATTGGTGAAGCAGAAAATCTGTGGTGTCTGTATACACATATAATGAACCTTAGTTTTTTTTTTGTATAAGATAATCAATAGGACATATGTATTGTTTTATATTGTTAAATATTATAAAGGACGTCAATGCATCTATTATCTTATATATTTCTCACTAGAAACGCATGTACTCCTAAAATATGATGAGAAGAACTTTAAGTATAGACTTTGTTAATGAGTCTCCGTTCAGGGAAGGCAGTGTTATTTTAAATAACAATCAATCACCCAGTTGAAGTGACAGGGGAGACATACATGTCTGTGAGAGTACAAGGTCTATTATATTCTTATCAATACCATAAATTTGATTGTTTAGGAGATGTCTAAACGGGTACCTTAATGCCTATGCTTTAATTGGTACATGTGTCAAAGTTAATCCCTGTAGCTCTGATTTAGGATTCCATATGTTATGTGTATTGAAAGTAAGATGAAATCAGACCTGGACATTTAACCCTTACTGGTAATGATGCTAATAGATTATACAATAGTGCCACCTAGGTATAAATAAGTAACATTACACCAACAGCAGAAATGCATTCTGGGTAATACAGTGACATCATAGTCATTATCATATGTACATGCCTAACCGACAATGATTGGAAAACTCCAAGTTGGGAAGGTGTGTCTAACTGATAAGTTTTTGATAATAAACCACACACAAGAAAAGAAAGAAAGGAGACACGCCAGGAGCAAAATCCCCATGATCAGAACGGACTTTAGAGCTGACTTCCTTTAGACTCTGCATATCATCTGCATTCTCGGGTAACGTATAACTTTATTATGTCTAGTATTGATTGAATTAATTGGCCTGATATTTAGTAACTCCCCGCTTTAGTGCGGATGTATAATGTTAAAAGTGCTACATCAATATTATCACTATTCAGTAAAGATGCATATTTTACTGAATAAAAGATCTAATATTGATATCGGAGAAACTCTCTGATTGGAATATTCACATTCCATAGTCAATATCAGGCCTGATAATTTATAAGTTGTGTCGCAATACTACCCGATATCCGAGATTGGTCATAGTTTGAGCAGAGCAAGGGTTCGTATCTACCCTAATCACTATTACGTTATTGAGTTTACTGTGTCAACTGATAGTATATCTCATAATTGTGGTCGAGACGGTTGTATTACATTTTATGTTTGAGAGGTAATATGGAACACTGGTATTTGTGTTAGAGCTATGTAGTGGCGAATTTAGGGCACTGCATATCACTGCGTGTTATTGAATTTTATTGAATTTTATATTGATTAAGCTTTGATTGTATTTTGAGTTATTGTAAAATAAATCATTTATATTTTTGCATAGACACTTGTACCATGTTTTACTGATTGCACAATATAATTAAATTAACGACAAACTCTTTTTGAGGTGTTTTATATGTCCACCTCTAGGATCAATTCCCTTTGAAATTTTTCCTTTGATCCTTTCTTTTATATAAAGCATTTGCTTTATATCTCTGACAGCCCATGCAAGATGATGACGACTGTGCCTGGTGGTGTGGTCAGGTACCCTTGCAAGTCGTCTAGCACACAGACCACGCTGATGTAAATGGTTGAAATGGTCTCACATGACACTTGGGTGCCTCTCACTTCCCTTAAATGTGCCTGGAGTTATGTGGCATTCATAATTTGGTTCCGCTGGGATTTGGTCACAATGAAGCGGTCATCAGTGTGGGATATGGCCTAATGACATCCACTTCTATGCCTCTCTGTAACTCTTCCAGTCTCTCTGTATCTCTGTTACAACCTGCTGATGACACTCGGTGACACTCTAAGTTTAGTGGCCACTTCCATCTCAGAACATCCTGCTTGAAGCCTCGCAATGGCGAGGTACTCTTGATCAATTGTTAGGTGTCGTCTTGGTCTCATGATGTCAAAATGTGAACAGCATAATGAGGAGGACTGTTTAAATACAAATTCTAATTGAACCAGGATTTATTGGGCGATTCATGGATCAAACACCTGTTGTGAATTTTGCCATTAAGCTGCTTGTTAGAGAACAGCAAGTTGTGCAAAAAGTACTGAAACACTGAACAGTTGGACATGTGCATTCAGAGGTTTAGAGAAGGTCACATTAAGTTCACCTGTAAAAGTTAGAGTGCATTCTAGGTTCATCCCGAAATTTCACCCACAAGCCAAATATCCCTAAATTTTTGTAAGTAGTGTATATGTACACACACTGCACCTATTATACAGTATAATAGATGCAGTGGACACAAATATGTAGTATACCCAGCAGTGTGTGGTATGAGGTATAATAGATGCAATGTGTTAAGATATGTAGTATATACAGAGTGCAGTGAGGGCATTTTACTGATATGTGAGGTATGAGCTGTAATTTATACATCATACCTCACATATCTGCTGTATACACTGGCCAGGAATGGGTAGTGGGATGGGCTATGAATGGGGCATTATTGCTCAATTTAGATTCTTGCTATGGGGCCCAGTGATTTCTATGTACGTCCCTGCTAAAATGTGAAAAAAGTGAAAGGGTCTGAAGACTTTCCCTGCCATACACTTTACCTGCCATACACAGTGAGTGTGCACCACAAACGCAGTTGGTTTGGTTGGTAAGGTGTTGGTGTAGTTACACCTGAGAAGAGATAGACTTTGTAGTATAAGACTTTCGTAAAGAAAGTGTTTTATTTTACACAGTCTCTAGATGCAAAAGTTGTAAGTCATCAGTATTACTAAGCATACCATGTTTTATATTACACAGTCTCTAGATGCAGGAGTTGTCAGTCGTCAGTATTACTAAGCATACTATGTTTTATATTACACAATCTATAGACGCAGGAGTTGTCAGTAGGGATGAACGAACTTGATGTTTTCAAGTTCGGGCTCGGCGTTCGGGTTCTGTGTCAATTCCATTATGGATTTTCTTATCACAGAATATAACAGAATTCTATGACGGAATGCACCATGGAAGCCTTTAAGAGGCATTGCGTTTTGCATTTCGTCATAATAGAAGTCTATGGGCAGCATAACCGATGCAGCTGGCTTCCGTTATGCAGGACTGGTGCATTCCTTTATAGAATTCCGTTATGTTCCGTGATAACGGGATCCGTAAAGGAATTGCCATAGAACCTGAACGCCTAGCCTGCACTTGAAAACATTAAGTTCGCTCATCCCTAGTTGTCAGTATAACTAAGCATACCATGTTTTATATTACGCAGTCTCTAGATGCAGGAGTTGTCAGTCGTCAGTATTACTAAGCATACTATGTTTTATATTACACAGTCTCTAGATGCAGGAGTTGTCAGTCGTCAGTATTACTAAGCATACTATGTTTTATATTACACAGTCTCTAGATGCAGGAGTTGTCAGTCGTCAGTATTACTAAGCATACTATGTTTTACATTACACAGTCTCTAGATGCAGGAGTTGTCAGTATTACTAAGTATACCATGTTTTATATTACGCAGTCTCTAGATGCAGGAGTTGTCAGTCGTCAGTATTACTAAGCATACTATGTTTTATATTACACAGTCTCTAGATGCAGGAGTTGTCAGTCGTCAGTATTACTAAGCATACTATGTTTTATATTACACAGTCTCTAGATGCAGGAGTTGTCAGTATTACTAAGTATACCATGTTTTATATTACACAGTCTCTAGATGCAGGAGTTGTCAGTATTACTAAGTATACCATGTTTTATATTACACAGTCTCTAGATGCAGGACTTTTCAGTTGTCAGTATTATTACGCATACCATGTTTTATATTACACAGTCTCTAGATGCAGGACCTGATAGTCGTCAGTATTATTAAGCATACCATGTTTTATATTACACAGTCTCTAGATGCACGACTTGTCAGTCATCAATATTACTAAGCATACCATGTTTTGAAGACGTTTACTTTCAGGTATTCACGTTTTACAATCTTACTGCCTTTCGTAGCGGCCAACCTAAAAACACATATGAAGATCATAGTAAACATACATGCAATGTAATATGTTGTCTACACATGTACTTAATGTACATAATTCAATTAAATCACAATATTCACCTTTTATAAATTTTAGATAAAATCTGAAAAGCCTCTGCTCTAAATATTATTTTAAAGGCCTCCTTCTCAAAGTGTATCTTTTTCTTTTTTGAGGGGTTTAAATGCTAGAAGTTTGAAGCATTTTTAAAGGGATTTTCCAGCTTTACCCCATTTTAAATCTGGGCAGGAGAGTGATGTACGTAAGGAAATAAACATACTCTCCTGTTCCCCGCTGCTCTGTTTCCATCACTGACAGCCCAATTAGTGCTTCTTCTGGAACAAGCTGACATTTTAGGACATGGTCAGATATAGTCATATATCAGAATAATGTCAGTGTGAGGCAAAATACTCACCCTGATACCTGACCCCGACATCTGACTTCTGACTCTAATATTTGACTCTGACATCTGAGTTTGACTTATGCTCTTCATAGGTCAGGGTCAAAGTCACAATAAGTTATAGATATTGTGATAAGGTGGACAGTGCGGGAAGGTGTGTATATCCCACTCAGATACCTCAGCTGGGTGGGATAGCTAAAATCCGGGATGCAATAGTCTCAGCAGCATGTAGGTTGCTGAGACAAAGTTGTTTTTGGTATATTCTGGGCTGGATTTTAGTTGGATTGGCAGGTAGGACTGGAAGTGCATCTGCCAATCCACACCCTTCCAGGACGGGTGTTCCCTTGGTCCAGAGAGGATCACAGGTGAGGTCTGCGATAATCAGACTGGGATAAAGCACCTCCCAGGGTGTCAGTTAGGGAAGAGAGTGAACTTGGGATACAGAGATCTGCCGAGGCTCTGTGTGTGGTCTCAGTCAGGAGGGCTGAGGGGTCACCCTCTTCCTAGGGTGGAACTGTGCATGGTGTAGTTACAGCCTGGAGGCTGCTAGACTGTTTGGCTGAAAAGCCGGTCCTGATGTCACGTGTGAACTGTGTTCTCTAGGTGAGTCAGTGATACCATTTATGTACTAGGTAGTGCCTAGACGGGCAGGTGTTTATTTGAATTATTTTTGTTTATGCTAATGTGCCACAATAAAGCACAAGTTTGGACCTTAATCCTGGTGTCCGTGAAGAAGTTTGTGGTTGCGACCCTAAAAGAAAAGCGATCTCTTACAATATACTGTGTGTTTGTATGCTAAATCACACAACCAAAGAAAGTCTATAGCTGAGCTTCTGGTAAGCTAACGTATGAGTGCATAGCTCAGTGGTTAGGTTACTGGGTAGTACTCTGGAGTTTTTGGGTTAAAAACCCATTAGCAACCTTAAAACAACAAGTTAATGTTTTAAACATTAGATAAGAGACAAATTCAAGTGATGTGTGACGCTGATGTCTGACTTTCCTGACTAGTCAGCATCAGCGTCACAATAACTTTTAGGTTTACTGTATTTTTGCATGCTACATCACATAGATGAAGAAAATCTCAGTCTAATATTAGGCAATCCTTTAGCTCAAGCACAAATTCAAGTGATGTGTGATGTAAGTAGTATTTTTTTATTTTATTAAGAGTACATGGGCAGCGCTATAGTAAGGGGGGCACTAATTTACTGTATCTTCATCTATTTCCAGGTGACTGAGGGCTATTTTGTTTTTTTGTCTTGAAAGAGTCACTGTACAATATAATAATGTATTCTTATTTCTTAGGAAGGATCGTCTAATTATCAGATATGTAAATCACTTTATTGAAATTATTTGTCGGCATCCACCCAAACATAAGCTGCAAAGATATGACCACTAGAAGTCTCACTAGTCCACTGTCCCAGCAAATACAGGCAGGAGGAAGTGTTCTGGAGTAGCTGATGCTGCAGGATTCACTACCTCCTCACAGATCTGCAAACCAACTTATCTTCTAAATGTGCTCTCCCTCCGCTATCTTACATGGCTCATACATTGATTCACTTCTCTTAAGTGTATATGCAGTTATTAGCAAGAATCACTATTTTTTTGGAACTCCTGAAAAAGTTGAGTAGTCACTATATGCAGAGCTGTGTCCTGGCTTATACATATCTACTGTACAGTACAGTGTGCTATAGCTTTACCACACTGAGATCTGCTCAGAAAGCTAATATACATATTACTGCTTTATTCACAGGCACAATATATGATTATGCAGACACCAGTAATGTGTGTTAGCTTATAAGCATACAGAAACCATATATCTACAGTATATGTGGTGATGCTATAGATTAGAGGTTAAGCTAATAGTTTTACAGGTAGACATCCCTGGTTCAAGTCCCCAGAGAGATCTGTTTTCATTCAATTCCCTTTAATAAAAATGTCATTCTTTTTAAAGGCTAAGGCCTCTTTCACACTTGCGTTGTCCGGATCCGTCGTGCACTCCATTTGCCGGAGGTGCCCGCCGGATCCGTAACACCGCAAGTGGATGACGTGATCCATGCGACACGTCATCCATGCGCGTGGGGCGCCCTGACGTCACTCTGAAGCGCCCCGGTAGCCGCACGGACGGTAAGTATACTGCTCCCCCGCTCCCCACTACTACTATGGCAACCAGGACTTTAATAGCGTCCTGGGTGCCATAGTAACACTGAACGCATTTTGAAGACGGATCCGTCTTCTTTTTTTTTTTTTTTCTTCACTTTAGGCCTCATGCACACGACCGTATTTTTTTGCGGTCCGCAAAACGGGGTTCCGTTTTCCCGTGATCCGTGACCGTTTTTTCGTCCGTGGGTCTTCCTTGATTTTTGGAGGATCCACGGACATGAAAAAAAAGTCGTTTTGGTGTCCGCCTGGCCGTGCGGAGCCAAACGGATCCGTCCTGAATTACAATGCAAGTCAATGGGGACGGATCCGTTTGACGTTGACACAATATGGTGCCATTTCAAACGGATCCGTCCCCATTGACTTTCAATGTAAAGTCTGGAGTCCCTTTTATACCATCGGATCGGAGTTTTCTCCAATCCGATGGTATATTTTAACTTGAAGCGTCCCCATCACCATGGGAACGCCTCTATGTTAGAATATACTGTCGGATATGAGTTAGATCGTGAAACCTCATTTCCGACAGTATATTCTAACACAGAGGCGTTCCCATGGTGATGGGGACGCTTCTAGTTAGAATATACTACAAACTGTGTACATGACTGCCCCCTGCTGCCTAGCAGCATCCGATCTCTTACAGGGGGCCGTGATCAGCACAATTAACCCCTCAGGTGCCGCACCTGAAGGGGTTAATTGTACTATCATATCCCCCCCCCCCTCCCCAGTTTGAATATCATTGGTGGCCAGTGCGGCCCCCCCCCCTTCCATTGTAATAATTCGTTGGTGGCACAGTGTGCCCCCCCCCGCCCCCCCCCTTCCTCCCTCTATTGTAATAATTTGTTGGTGGCACAGTGTGCGCCCCCCCCGCCCTCCCCTTCCTCTCTCTATTGTAATAATTCGTTGGTGGCACAGTGTGCGCCCCCTCCCCTTCCTCCCTCTATTGTAATAAATCGTTGGTGGCACAGTGTGCGCCCCCCATTGGCCCCCCCCTCCCTCTATAGCATTAACAACATTGGTGGCCAGTGTGCGGCCTCCCATCCCCCCCTCGATCATTGGTGGCAGCGGGTTACTAGCAATAGTACAATAGTAAAAGATTCATACTTACCTGGGAGCTGCGATGTTCGTGTCCGGCCGGGAGCTCCTCCTACTGGTAAGTGACGGTTCATTTAGCAATGCGCCGCACAGACCTGTCACTTACCAGTAGGTGGAGCTCCCGGCCGGACACGAACATCGCAGCAGCAGGTAAGTATGAATCTTCTACTATTGTACTATTGCTAAGTAACCATGGCAACCAGGACTGTAGTAGCGTCCTGGTTGCCATGGTTACCGATCGGAGCCCCAGCGATTAAACTGGGACTCCGATCGGAACTCCGCTGCCACCAATGATGGGGGCGGGGGGAGATGGGAGGCCGCACACTGGCCACCAATGTTGTTAATGCTATAGAGGGAGGGGGGGGCCGATGGGGGGCGCACACTGTGCCACCAACGAATTATTACAATAGAGGGAGGGAGGGGGGGGGCGCACACTGTGCCACCAACGATTTATTACAATAGAGGGAGGGGGGGGCCGCACTGGCCACCAATAATATTCAAACTGGGGAGGGGGGGGAGGGGCTGCCCCCTGCTGCCTGGCAGCCCTGATCTCTTACAGGGGGCCGTGATCAGCACAATTAACCCCTTCAGGTGCCGCACCTGAAGGGGTTAATTGTGCTGATCACGGCCCCCTGTAAGAGATCGGGTGCTGCCAGGCAGCAGGGGGCAGTCTTGTACACAGTTTGTAGTGTATTCTAACTAGAAGCGTCCCCATCACCATGGGAACGCTTCTGTGTTAGAATATACTGTCGGTTCTTTGAAAAAGCTTTTATGCAGACGGATCTTCGGATCCGTCTGTATAAAAACTAACCTACGGCCACGGATCACAGACACGGATGCCAATCTTGTGTGCATCCGTGTTCTTTCACGGACCCATTGACTTGAATGGGTCCGTGAACCGTTGGCCGTGAAAAAAATAGGACAGGTCATATTTTTTTCACGGCCAGGAAACACGGATCACGGATGCGGCTGCAAAACGGGGCATTTTCCGATTTTTCCACGGACCCATTGAAAGTCAATGGGTCCGCGAAAAAAAACGGAAAACGGCACAACGGCCACGGGTGCACACAACGGTCGTGTGCATGAGGCCTTATTCTTTTTCTTTTTTTATAAAATAAATACACATTCAACGCATCAAAATACAACACAATCCGTATTACCACTATAATAAATATTATCCTGGTAATCCGTAATCCTGATGGATCCGTTCAGGCTACTTTCACACTTAGAATTTTTTTCAAACTATAATGCAGACGGATCCGTTCTGAACGGATACAAACGTCTGCATTATAGGAGCGGATCCGTCTGAGCAGACATCAGACAGACCCGCTCTGAACGGTAGTGTGAAAGTAGCCTTACTAATGCCATCAGTTGGCATACGTTTTGCCGGCGACGGAACTGCTTGCCAGATCTCTCTGCCGCAAGTGTGAAAGTAGCCTAAATAGTGTAATTTTTTTTTTTAACTTTGATAAAACATTTTTTTTTTACATCACCATATTCTGACCCCCATAACTTTTTTAAATTTATGTCTACTGAGCTGTTTAGGGGCTCAATTTTTGCGGAACAATCTGTAGTTTTTATTGATTACATTTTTGGGGGTAAGAGAAGCAATTAAAAAATTGCAAATTGGCCATTTTAACCCTTTTTTCCGTTGCGCCATTCGCCGTATTGGATTATTTTTTATTTTTTTTTAATAGTATGTGCATTTTCTTTCGAAATGATACCCATGATGTTTATATTTATTGTTATTTAAAGGGCTTCTGTCACCCCCCAAACACCAATTTTCAGTTTTTGCCTTAATATATTTGCTAATGTTTACAGATTCTATATATACCCCTCTTACCTCAGGCTGTGGTGTAATTTCAGTAAAAAGTGATATGTAAATTTATTCACTACTAGCAAGTTGGGCGGACTTGCTGATAACCGCCGCATCCTCTGTCTGAAAAAAACGCCCCCTCCTCCACTTGATTGACAGGGCCAGCGAGCGCTCTCATGCTCCAGCTGGCCCTGCCTGCAGCTCAAATCCCGCACCTGCGCCGTATCGGTCGTCATTCGGCGCAGGCGCTCTGAGAGAAGGACGCTCGCTTGGCTGCTCCTTCCTCAGTGCGCCTGCGCCGATGACGTCAGCCCTACACCAGGAAGAGAAGACAGAATTGCTAATTTATTCTTTGTTGCCACCGAAAAAACATAATAACAAGCGATCAAAAAGCGCAATTTACTCCAAAGTGATACCAATGAAAATAAAAGTCGTCCCGCAAAAATCAAGCCCTCACGGAACTCCATTGAAAGAAAAATAAAAAAGTTATGGGTCTTGGGAAGCGGCAATGCAAAAACATTTTTATTGCAAAAAAAAGTTGTAAAACGTAAAAAAAAAAGCGATATGTATTTGGTATCACTGTAAACGTACTGACCCAGACAATAAAGATATTATGTTATTTATACCGAAAACTTAACGCCTTAACCCCTTAGGGACCGGGCTCATTTTCACCTTAAGGACCAGGCCATTTTTTGCAAATCTGACCAGTGTCACTTTAAGTGCTCATAACTTTAAAACGCTTTGACTTACCCAGGCCGTTCTGAGATTGTTTTTTTGTCACATATTGTACTTCATGACACTGCTAAAATTGGGTCAAAAAAGTTAATTTTTTTGCATAAAAAAATACCATATTTACCAAAAATTTTGAAAAATTAGCAAATTTCAAAGTTTCAGTTTCTCTACTTCTGTAATACATAGTAATACCCCCAAAAATTGTGATGACTTTACATTCCCCATATGTCTACTTCATGTTTGTAGCATTTTGGGAATGATATTTTATTTTTTGGGGATGTTACAAGGCTTAGAAGTTTAGAAGCAAATCTTGAAATTTTTCTGAAATTTACAAAAAAACTATTTTTAGGGACCAGTACAGGTCTGAAGTCACTTTGCGAGGCTTACATAATAGAAACCGCCCAAAAATTACCCCATTCTATAAACTACACCCCTCAAGGTATTCAAAACTGATTTTAAAAACTTCGTTAACCCTTTAGGTGTTGCACAAGAGTTATTGGCAAATGGGGATGAAATTTGAGAATTTCATTTTTTTGGCTAATTTTCCATTTTAACCCATTTTTTCCACTAGCAAAGCAAGGGTTAACAGCCAAACAAGACTGTATCTTTATTGCCCTGACTCTGCCGTTTACAGAAACACCACAAATGTGGCCGTAAACTGCTGTACGGCCACACAGCAGGGCGTAGAGTGAAAGGTGCGCCGTTTGGTTTTTGGAAGCAAGATTTTGCTGGACAGTTTTTTTTACACTATGTCCCATTTGAAGCCCCCCTGATGCACCCCTAGAGTAGAAACTCAATAAAAGTGACCCCATCTAAGAAACTACACCCCTCAAGGTATTCAAAACTGATTTTACAAACTTTGTTAACCCTTTAGGTGTTGCACAAGATTTAATGGAAAATAGAGATATAATTTCAAAATTTCACATTTTTGGCAGATTTTCCATTTTAATATTTTTTTTCCAGTTACAAAGCAAGGGTTAACAGCCAAACAAAACTCAATATTTATGGCCCTGATTCTGTAGTTTACAGAAACACCCCATATGTGGTCGTAAACCGCTGTACGGGCACACGGCAGGGCGCAGAAGGAAAGGAATGCCATACGGTTTTTGGAAGGCAGATTTTGCTGGACTGTTTTTTTTGACACCATGTCCCATTTGAAGCCCCCCTGATGCACCCCTAGAGTAGAAACTCCAAAAAAGTGACCCCATTTTAGAAACTACGGGATAGGGTGGCAGTTTTGTTGGTACTAGTTTAGGGTACATATGATTTTTGGTTGCTCTATATTACACTTTTTTGTGCGGCAAGGTAACAAGAAATAGATTTTTTAGCACGTTTTATTTTTGTTATTTACAACATTCATCATCTGACAGGTTAGATCATGTGGTCATTTTATAGAGCAGGTTGTCACGGACGCGGCGATACCTAATATGTATACAATTTTTTTTTATTTATGTAAGTTTTACACAATGATTTCATTTTTAAAACAAAAAAAATGTTTTAGTGTCTCATAGAAACATAGAATGTGTCGGCAGATAAGAACCATTTGGCCCATCTAGTCTGCCCAATATATCTGAATCCTATTAATAGTCCCTGGCCCTATCTTATATGAAGGATAGGCTTATGCCTATCCCATGCATGCTTAAACTCCTTCACTGTATTTGCAGCTACCACTTCTGCAGGAAGGCTATTCCATGCATCCACTACTCTCTCAGTAAAGTAATACTTCCTGATATTACTTTTAAACCTTTGCCCCTCTAATTTAAAACTATATCCTCTTGTAGCAGTTTTTCTTCTTTTAAATATGCTCTCCTCCTTTACCGAGTTGATTCCCTTTATGTATTTAAAAGTTTCTATCATATCCGCTCTGTCTCTTCTTTCTTCCAAGCTATACATATTAAGGTCCTTTAACCTTTCCTGGTAAGTTTTATCCTGCAATCCATGTACTAGTTTAGTAGCTCTTCTCTGAACTCTCTCTAGAGTATCTATATCCTTCTGGAGATATGGTCTCCAGTACTGCGCACAATACTCCAAGTGAGGTCTCACCAGTGTTCTGTACAGCGGCATAAGCACTTCACTCTTTCTACTGCTTATACCTCTCCCTATACATCCAAGCATTCTGCTGGCATTTCGTGCTGCCCTATTACATTGTCTTCCCACCTTTAAGTCTTCTGAAATAATTACTCCTAAATCCCTTTCCTCAGATACTGAGGTCAGGACTGTGTCAAATATTCTATATTCTGCCCTTGGGTTTTTACGCCCCAGGTGCATTATCTTGCACTTATCCACATTAAATTTCAGTTGCCAGAGTTCTGACCATTCTTCTAGTTTTCCTAAATCCTTTTCCATTTGGCGTTTCCCTCCAGGAACATCAACCCTGTTACATATCTTTGTGTCATCAGCAAAAAGACAAACCTTACCATCGAGGCCTTTTGCAATATCACTTATGAAGATATTAAACAAAATTGGTCCCAGTACAGATCCCTGTGGAACCCCACTGGTAACATGACCTTGTTTTGAATGTTCTCCATTGACTACAACCCTCTGCTGTCTGTCACTCAGCCACTGCCTAATCCACTCAACAATATGGGAGTCCATGCTCAATGACTGCAGTTTATTGATAAGTCTTCTATGTGGGACAGTGTCAAAAGCCTTACTAAAATCTAGATATGCGATGTCTACTGCACCTGTCTCCATAGTCTAAGAGCCATAGTTTTTTCAGTTTTTGGGCGATTATCTTAAGTAGGGTCTCATTTTTTGCGGGATGAGATGACGGTTTGATTGGCACTATTTTGGGGTGCATATGACTTTTTGATCGCTTGCTATTACACTTTTTGTGACGTAAGATGACAAAAAATTGCTTTTTTTACACCGTTTTTTTTATATTTTTTTTACAGTGGTCACCTGAGGGGTTAGGTCATGAGATATTTTTATAGAGCCAGTCAATATGGACGCGGCGATACCTAATATGTATACTTTTTTTTATTTATTTAAGTTTTACACAATGATTTCATTTTTGTTTTAGTGTTTCCATAGTCTAAGAGCCATAGTTTTTTCAGTTTTTGGGCGATTATCTTGGGTAGGGTATGATTTTTACGGGATGAGATGACAGTTTGATTTGTACTATTTTGGCGTACATGCGACTTTTTTGATCACTTTTATTACCTTTTTTGGGAAGTAAGGTGGGCAAAATTTCAATTTCCTAATAGTTTTTATTTTTTTATTTTTATGGCGTTCACCGTGCGGGGAAAGTAACATGAAAACACCGTGCGGGGAAAGTAATATTTTATAGATCAGGTCGTTACGGACGCGGCGATACCAAACATGTGTAGGGAATTTTATTTGTTTCATTTTTAATCAGTGATAAATGTGTTTTTGGATTTTTACTTTTTTTTCCACTTTTTTTTTACTTTTTTTTTACCCAGACCCACTTGGTTCTTGAAGATCCAGTGGGTCTGATGTCTGTATAATACAGTACTGTACAATATATATTGTACTGTACTGTATTTTACTTACACTTTGTCTGAACAGATCTCTGCCTTTAGCACAGATCTGTTCAGCACCATGGACAGCAGGATGCCTGAGACGGCGTCCTGTTGCCATGGGAACCTTCCCCGTCTGCTCAGTACTGGTCAGAACTTCGCAGACGGGGAAGGGTAAGGACGGGGCTGTCGGGGGGCTGTCTGGGGGCTCTCTCCCTCTCCCATCGGGGGGCTGCAAAGGCACAGCAGCCCCCTGATGGGAGAGGAAAGGAGTTCCCTGCGCTGTTAACCTTTTCCATACAGCGGTCCGTACGGACCGTGGTATGGAAAGGGTTAAACGGCTGACATCGCAGCACAGTTGTCAGCCGTTTATACCAGGGTGCCAGCAATGTGCTGGCACCCTGGTATACCCACTAGCCACCAAGGATTATTCAAGGGGAGGCGGGCGGGGGATCGCGATCCCGCCTGCCGCACCGCCCGCCTCCCGCACCGCCCGCAACCCTCCCCCTGCACCTCCCACGGGGCTGAAATCATGCAGGGGTGCAGGGGGAGGTGAAATATATATATTTTGGGCATTATAAAGTTTCTGATCCCCGCGGTCAGGGACCGCGGGGATCAGAAACAGCAAAAAGCGCATTAAACCGCAGGTCTGAATTGACCTGCGGTTTGCGGCGATTGCCGATACGGGGGGTCACATGACCCCCCCTGGCGTTGTGACAGGATGCCGGCTGAATGATTTCAGCCGGCATCCCGTTGCGATTAACCCCCGCGGCGCCGGAATCCCGATTTTAAGTTAGGACGTACTGGTACGTCCTGTGTCCTTAAGGACTCGGGAAATAGGGCGTACCGGTACGTCCTGTGTCCTTAAGGGGTTAAAATTTATAATGTAAAAACGCAGTGGCAGTATTGCTGTTTTTCCAATCTCCCTCCCAGAAAGAGTTAATAAAAATTTATCAGAAACTTATGTATAGCCCAAAATGGCGCCATTAAAAACTACAAAAATTAAGCCCTCATAAAGCTATATAGACGGAAAAATAAAAAAGTTATAGCTCTTGGAACACGACAATGAAAAAAGGATGAAAAACGCTTGGTCAGTAAGGCCCAAAACAGGCTAGTCACTAAGGGGTTAATAGTCCCACAATAGATCTTTTAATCGTTTCTAAAACACAATGTACTATTTCTATCGTGCATTGCATTTAAATGTCAGTGCTATATTGACATTGACCAGCGGACTGCGCCTGAGAGGCACAGTCTGCTGAGGAACACCGAAGGCAGGCTTGGGGCCTATACCTGGTCCCAGCCTGCATATAGCCACATCTGCACCACATCATCTCATTTGCGGGGTGCCAATGGGATACAGAGGGCGCCATTGCTATGAGAGCCGAGCCCCAGCTCTCCACTGCACAGGGGATGCATGCAGTGTTTACACTGTGCCACCGTGAAAAGGCGGCGATCCAGCCTTAGGCCCCTTAGTGACTGCTGTAAAATGGTGTTAAATATCTTTTTTATTTTTTTTAGGAACACACACAACCACTTTAATGACTTGGACCTGCTCTGAGGTTTAATCCAGTGCTTGTGCTGATATCATCCTGTTCTGTCTCTGTATTGTGATTTCAGCCTGCAGCCCCCTGCATGGCTCTTTCCTTAAAGGGGTTCTCCAGGAACTAAGAAAATGAAAATACTTAAATATTACTTTATTATAAATATATTCCCAAAATACCTTTCATTATTTCTAATGGCTCGTTTTGTCTGGGGAGCAGTCATCAGGGGAAACAAAATGGCCGCTGTCCCATTAGTTCACACAAAACCTGTCCTGATCAAACATGAGGACAAGTTACTTCACAACACTGAGGTAAAGAGCTTCCTCCTCTCTACTTGTCAGGGATTATGATCCTAAATAAAGCTGATAAGAACTTTCGCTGAATCTCTGGGGAATTTAGTTCATGAGGAGACATGAAGTACAGAGAGGACGGACAGGACAGACTGTGGTAATGTGGGGCTGGGGTGATGGAGACTGTAAACAAGTGCTGCTGCTCATTAGCTATACCTCACCCTCCTCTCATGTCTCCTCATCTTCTCCATTCCCACAGAGATTCACCTGTATTCAGGATCATGATTCCTAACAAGCAGAGCAGAGAGGAGGATGAGGCAGCACTCATTGTGGTGAAGTAACTGGTCCTGCTGTGTGATTAGTACAGGTTTTGAGTGTACTGATAGGACGGCGGCCATTTTATTTCTCCATAATTGCTCTCTAGACAAAACAAGTCATTCTAAGTAAAGAAAGGTATTTGTGAATACCATATATTTATTATAAAATAATATTTAAGTATTTGAATTTTTTTAATTCCTGGAGAACCCCTTTAATGACTGAATTCAGCAGGTGGCACTTGCTAGGTCTTTAGATACCCCTGTTTCTGCAGTTTCTCAGTCCAGGACACATTACAGACTCTTTTCTACTACAGTGAAGGACCTGTGGTGCACCAACTTCCCCAACTGTCCACTGATCTTTGGTTCCGCCTCCCTCTTGCTGAAACACAATTCCTAGACACTCTGGCAAGCTCTGCATACAGGGACAGCTGAACAGGATAAAAAGCGGGGACAGAGTCCAGCGGGGACAGAAGCATCGGCATGGGAAAGTATTAACCAAACCGTCTTTCTTCCACAGGTTAGAAGAGAGCCCAGAGTTTATATATTCCCCGGAGAACTCCTTTAAAACCGGGAAACCATTTTAGGATTTTCCAGGCATTTTCAGTACCTTTTTTAACCTGTGTTATTTTTTTTTAAAAGCAAGTTCATTTTAATGTGTAAATTAGGTATATGTAACAGAAAATGCTCCTGGAACATATGGCAAATGGGTCATATAACCCTAAAAAGTGCGCTTTTGGCATCCGTAAACCTTTTTTTTCACTGTATAACAAATTGTGTGGTGAAGTTTGAGCAGATGTCACCTCCCTGGTGATCTGCGTTGTAATGACATTACATAATACTGGAATGGTATCACGGATCCTTGTGACGGTTACATAATGTTACAGTCCCTATGGCCATCCTGTAATAATTTAGGCCATGTTCTATTCTGGTCTGTGTCCCACGGAACATGAACTTGGGGCCCCTTGGAGGAAACTGTCTTGTACGTTACTGGACACAGAGACCTCACTGCTGTATTACAAAGTGTCTGTGTGCAGCAGCCACAACAAAGATGATTTTTAATATGGAAATGTGAACAAGCCCCAAAGCTGCAATGTCTTTTCTGCATCTCAGAGAAGTGCAATTACAGCAAGGGCCCGTTCACACGGCGCATTTTGATGGTGTATACAGCGACAGAAACTGTCATGGCTTCTGCCACACGTTTTCACTTTGGATGCTGAGGACCTGCTTGTGGCTTAGCTCTACTGAGTGAAGCTAAACTGCGAGCGGACACCTGCCATGGGACCCGCGGCTCTCAGCACACTTCGCGAAAAAGGGACATGTCCCTCCTTGGTGCAGTCCACAGTGTGAACGGGCCCTAAAGCTGTCACATCACTTGCTGGGCATCTTCTCACAAGCAGAAAAGATGCTGCAGGTCCAGAAGCTCACCACATCAAGGGATTCTCTGAATACCCAAAGGACCAGAGAGAGAGAGACAAGACCGAGCATGTTTGACCACCTTGGCATATTTACTGAGGTGGACACTGAAAAGCTGTTCATAATTAGGGGTGGTACTATACTATTATGTCTGGAACTTTATACTTGTAGATTGTAAGCTCTTGCGGGCAGGGTCCTCTAACTCCTTCCCAGTTTGTTACTAAGTTAATGCTCATTGTACTTGTGATGTTTTATATTATATGTGTACCCCTCTTTTAGACATACAGAGCCACGGCATTAATGGTGCTTTCAAATAATTATAATATTTGGGGATATGAACGTTTTCAAACAAGGCTTTCACATCTGTGGATCCGGCATAGCCGGATAGTGCCGCGTGCCCGCCGGACCCCATTGACTATAATGGGATTCAGCAGGGATCTGGCTGAGATTCCACTGGACAAAAGTTGCTGCATGCTTTTCAGCATATATGAAGAGGCTGCTTCCTCGCCGTATCCCATTATGCACGCCGCACTATCCGGCTATGCCGCATCCACAGAACCTGGGGTGGCTGTTCTCTGCTGGAACAACCTGCCGAATTTCTTTGACACATGTGAACCTAGCCTCAGTGATCACACAAAAACTGTGGGCTGGATATAACTGTAAAAGCTACTTTTCTTGTGATTGCCCCTTTAAATGACATTGCCCATGTAAATGATATGTCCTCTATTACATCACTACCTGAAATCAGTCACTTGAACACTCTAAATTCTTACAACATAAGGGCTCATTCAGTTCCACGTCCCCGCAAAAAGATAGAGCATAACGCAAAGAAAAAGTAAACAAACTACTAAATGAGATCAAGAGAGTTGAGACCCTTAACAAATCTTCAGTTTCTTCTTTACATTCAGATAACCTCAAATCACTTAGATCTCAACTATCTACCTGTCTCCTTTATAGGCATGAATTTCGCTTAAAAAGGACACAGGCCACCTTCTACTCTCAGGATAACAAAGCGGGTCGCTTGCTGGCTAACCGCTTAAAACAGAGAGCAGCTAAATCTAAGATCCCATATCTTCTAATCTAGACCCTTCCTCAGGGAAGAGAATAGTGTCCCCAATGGGAATAGCTGATGCTTTTGGAGATTTTTATGCCTCCCTTTACAATCTATCCCCCCAAAAACGCCACCACAACCAGAACTCATTGACGCCTTTTTAGACAGGCTAGGCCTTACACAATTGACTGCTGCCAAACTACAATCTCTCAATGCCCCCCTGACCATTGAAGAACTCAAAGCCATTGTTAAAAAACTACCCCCACACAAAGCCCCAGGTCCGGATGGCCTATCTACCGTAACTCCTATTATAGAACATTTTTTGACCAGCTCTCCAAGTATATGTTACAATCCTTTCAATCAGCCAGAGAATCAGGATCCTTCCCCAAAGAAATGCTCGAAGCATTAAAAGTGACTATTCCCAAACCCAATAAACCAACTGATGACCCAAAGAATTTCCGTCCCATATCCTTAACACGGATATATAGATATTCGCCAGAATCCTATCATCCAGATTAGCCCCCCTCATCTTCTTAATAGTACACTCTGACCAGGTCGGTTTCGTCAAGACTACCTCTTGAAGCTCATGAAGAGAATGCCAAGAGTGTGCAAAGCAGTAATCAAAGCAAAAGGTGGCTACTTTGAAGAACCTAGAATATGACATATTTTCAGTTGTTTGACACTTGTTTGTTATGTATATAATTCCACATGTGTTAATTCATAGTTTTGATGCCTTCATAGTCATGAAAATAAAGAAAACTCTTTGAATGAGAAGGTGTGTCCAAACTTTTGGTCTGTACTGTATATCTGGCCAACTACCCCTCTTTGCTATCTGGTATAAAAAAAGATCTAGAGCAATATGATAAGTTTGAAATATCTTGGCTGGGCAGGCTGGCCACTTTCCAAATGTTTGCATTGCCTAAACTTCTCTACCTATTTAGGGTTCTCCCTATTAAACTCCCTGCATCTTACTTCTCTAAGTGCAACAAGATATTAAACGCTTTCCTGTGGCATGGCAAGAAGCCTAGAATTGCATCAAAAATCTTGCACACCAGGAAACAATTAGGAGGCATTAGCTTGCCAAATATCCATGACTATTATCTAGCGACACAAATAGCCCAACTGGAGAGCTGGTGGAAGCTGGACTTCTCCAAACAATGGACTCATATTGACTCCACAGAGGTTTTAGGGGCAACCTTAGAGCCTTATTGATAGCCTCGCTATCGAAGTCTTTTATTAGACCAGACTTGTCCTTTCTCGCCTATAATGCCCTACACTGTTGGGTCAGATATCACACCCTCACAGCCAAAGACACCCATCCCACTATGGGCTCAATCCCGTTAGTTGTTCTAGACCACCTTATCCCCAATTTAGGTGTGGGAATATGGAGCAAATATGGTATGACAGAAATTCTCCAATTATTTCAAGATGATAGTCTGATCTGCTTTGAATGCCTACATAGCACATTTAAGGTCCCCAATGTTGAATTTTATAAATACCTTAGAATTAGGCACTTCCTAGCTGAAAACCCCACTTTACCTGCCATTAAGGCCTCTTTCACACTTGCGTTGTCCGGATCCGGCGTGTACTCCACTTGCCGGAATTACACGCCGGATCCGGAAAAACGCAAGTGTACTGAAAGCATTTGAAGACGGAACCGTCTTCCAAATGCGTTCAGTGTTACTATGGCACCCAGGACGCTATTAAAGTCCTGGTTGCCATAGTAGGAGCGGGGGAGCGGTATACTTACAGTCCGTGCGGCTCCCGGGGCGCTCCAGAATGACGTCAGAGCGCCCCATGCACATGGATGACGTGATCCATGTGATCACATGATCCATGCGCTTGGGGCGCCCTGACGTCACTCTGGAGCGCCCGGGGAGCCGCACGGACGGTAAGTATACTGCTCCCCCGCTCCCCACTACACTTTACCATGGCTGCCAGGACTTTAGCGTCTTGGCAGCCATGGTAACCACTCTGAAAAAGCTAAATGTCGGCTCCGGCAAGTGTTCCGGATTTTTGGCCGGAGCAAAAAGCGCAGCATGCTGCGGTATTTTCTCCGGCCAAAAAACGTTCCGTTCCGGAACTGAAGACATCCTGATGCATCCTGAACGGATTTCTCTCCATTCAGAATGCATTGGGATAATCCTGATCAGGATTCTTCCGGCATAGAGCCCCGACGACGGAACTCTATGCCGGAAGACAAGAACGCAAGTGTGAAAGAGCCCTAACAGACGGATATTAGAGATATGGTCACTACCAAGTCAAATCTCTAAAACCCTTTGTCCTTTATACTCTCAGCTTAGTAGCAAAGATAATTTCACTAAGTCCGCTCCGCTGTTATCTTGGGAACAAGATTTGAAGTCCAAATACACACCTTCACAATGGCAATCAGCTTTCAAATATGTCTCGAAGAACATCACCTTTGTGACCCAATATGAATCATTTGTAAAGACCGCCCTAAGGTGCTATTTCACCCCTGAAAGGCTGCATACTATATATCCGTCAGTCTCCCCTCTATGCTGGAGGAACTGTGGTCGTAAGGGCACGCTATTTCATATTCTATGGGACTGCCCAGTAGTTAAGCCTTTTTGGGTTGAAGTCTTTTCCCTGATTTCCCAGATCTCAGACTCAAAGTCAACTCTGAGTTCCCCCTCCCCCTCTCTAGCATTGTTGATGATTGATATCATGGATGTACCCATATCATTCAGAGGACTAGTCTGTCATATCCTCCTCTCAGCCAAGTTAGCTATCACTTCTAAGTGGAAATCCCTATACCCGCCCACTATTCTCGAAGTAACCCAAAGGGTAAATAAAACCTGTCTCTATGAACAAATTATGGCCTCTGCATCTAATAATGCAACCTGTAACACAACGAAATATGAGAAAATGTGGAGATTGTGGAAGTCCTCGAAATACATGTCCCCCCCCCCACCCTCCCCGCTGAAGCAAGGTGAAAACCTTTCACTCATATACTACCCTTCCTTCCCCTATTGGTACACTCTGAGGAATTGTTGTTTTTCTGTATTATTTGTTAATTTACTTTATCACTTGTATAGACCTATGTCCTCATTCCCTTTGTATGGGATTTACATGCTCAACTATGACTGTACTCACCTGTGAGTGTAGAACAGCATTATTTGTATTTTGATGATATACCTTAATAAAAATATTTTGACTTTAAAAAGATAGATCATGTCCTATTTCTATCATAGGGCTGGCCGTTCCCTTCCGCAAAATGCAGAACGAACACGGCCGGTATCCGTGTTTTGTGGATCCGCAATTTTTAGGCCGTAAAACACATACAGTCATCTGAATGAGTCGTAAGGAAGACATGTAGAACGGGGGTCAGAAACCTCTAGCATTCCAATTGCTGTGAAACTACAACTCCCAGCATGCTTCATTCACATCTATGATAGTTCCGGGAACAGCCATGTAAGCGTACATGCTGGGAATCCTAGCTTCTCCACAGCTGGAGTGCCAGAGGTTGCTGTGACAGTCACTGAGGAGAGGCGGCTGAGTCACAGAAAACTGCACATCCCTGAGCTCCACCGCTGCACACAAGACCGCAGAGCTAACAATCCGCTCCTCGCTCTGGTATTCTGGATCCCACTGAACCTGTCCTATATAATGACGTCACATTGTATGGTCACAGCACACACTGCGTCAGCATCACATAGTGCCGCATGCCAAGCAATTACCCATTATCTGTTATCTATCATTCTATCTATTATCTATCTATCTATCTCAAATCTATCTATCTATCATCTACGTATTTATCTCCTATATATCTATCTATTATCTATCTATCTATTATCTATCTATCTATCTATCTATCTATCTATCTATCTATCTATCTATCTATCTGTCATTGCTTGAAAAAGGTTCCATAGAGAGGATCGAAACTTTGCACCTGGTGTAATAAACACACTATTTATTTTTGGAAGTGCCGTGGAATTATTATTATTATTTGTTATCTATCTATCTATCTCCTAAATCTATCTATCTATTATATCTATCTATCTATCTATCTCATATCTATCTATCATCTATATATATATTTATCTCATATCTATCACTATCTATTATCTATCTCCTATCTATCTCATATATATCTATCTAATATCTATCTATATATTATCTATATATTATCTATATATCTGTCCATCTCACATTTGTCTATCTATCTATCTATCTATCTATCTGTCTCTATCCCATATCTATCTATTATCTACCTAAATCATATATGTCTATCATTCTATCTGTCCAAAAATGGAAAGAGGCAGCACTACGGTGTTATGTAGGAAAAGTGGATCTCCTTCATTCACCCAATACATAAAGGAGAGCCACTTTTCCTACATAACACCGGAGTGCTGCCTCTTTCCATTTTTGATTTACATTTGGAAAATCTGGGTCCAGGATTCTTGGAGGAATAATCACCCAGAAACCCGGGATTATCTATCTATCTATCTATCTATTTATATATCTATCTAAATAAAAATAAAGAAATGTGGGCAGCACCACTGTCTGTAAAGTGCAATCGGAGTGCCTGCGGCTGAGTAGGCGATCCACCTCCAAAAATGTAAGGATAAATAATTCCGCAGCACATCCAAGTAGTAAAGAAGTAAAAAAGGGGCTTTATTCACCAAGCATGCGACGTTTCAATCCTCTCAATGGGATCTATCTATTTATCTATATATTTATCTACCTATCATCTATATATTATCTATCTATTTATCTACATATTTATCTATCTATCATCTATATATTATCTATCTATCATCTAACTACCCATATCTATCTATCTATTGTTCTATCTATCTATCTATCTATCTATCTATCTATCATCTAACTACCCATATCTATCTATCTATTGTTCTATCTATCTATCTATCTATCCATCTATCTATCTTTCAATTAACTACACATATCTATCTATCTATCTATCTATCTATCTATCTAGAAGTAAAGAATAGCCAGCAGCACTCCAGGAATTCAAAGGCAAACCGTGGTTTATTAGACCCAAAGTCAAGCGACGTTTCGACAGCTTGTTGCTGTCTTAGTCAAGCATAGTGTGCTGGTCCACATCAGCCGGACGTGCACCCCTTGTTTACACAGTGTGCTGCCTCCTCATTTTTCCAAGTTTATCTATCTATCTATCTATCTATCTATCTATCTATCTATCTATCTATCTATCATCTAACTACCCATATCTATCTATCTATCTCCTATCTATCTATCTATCTATCTATCTATCTACCCATCATCTAACTACCCATATCTATCTATCTATCTATCTACAGTATCTATCTATCTATCTATCTTCTAACTACCCATATCTATCTATCTATTTTTCTATCTATCTTTATATTATCTATTTATCTAATATCTAAATCATATCATCTTATATCTATTTATCTATATATCATTTATCTATCTACCTATATCTACCATCTTATATCTATCTATTATCTATCATTCTATCAGTTATCTATCCATCCATCTATTATCTATCTACATATTTCTCCATCCCTCTCTCTACATCCATCCACACACCTATGTATAGGTAGGTACAGTGCAGGGTACCTACCAGATGGTGGAGAAGCAGCCTGAGTGGCGCTGCAGGACATTGGGGTAATAAAACATAATGACAGAAAGGAGATGTGTCTTATTCAAGCCCTCTCTCTTCTTCTAGCTCCACCGGAGATCCTCTTCCTCGCGTTCAATCCCTGTACACACTACAGATAGTAGCCACCACAGGAAAACGCTGTAAAAAATCAGGCAGCACTAAAAACTAATATAAATAGCGAATTAAAACGTCTCTCTACAGAAACGAGTAAAATGCTCTATTAGATCTCTGAAGTCAAGGAGCAGCAGTGCTGATCTGTGAGGTGATCGGCCGATGTCACAAGGATAGTCAATGTACATTGTCAACATTCATTACTTCCTGCCAATCACAGAACGCAAAACCGCGGCACGCCCCGCCCCCTACCCTAGCCGACCAATAGGGGAGAAGTCACTTAGACAAGTACAACACAGCCTCGAAACCTCTGCACAGGTGTGATTGCTGCTCCCCTCCAGCCAATGAGAACGCCGTTACTGGGTCCCTGAAAACCTGTCCCGGTTTTCCCGCGCTGTATTAGCCGCTAGTAATGGAGAACTCATTGCTGAGGTATTAGCACTGGCCTCTGTGAGAGGGTAATGGACGGGATTATTACACACTGGCCCTGTATGGAACTGGAATGTTAGTACTTGTGAAAGAAGAAAAAATACCATACCACCATAAAACCAGACACAGAACGCACATGAGAACCCCAGTGCCAACATACAGTCTTTGGGCTCATGCACATGAAAGTGTGTGCACCGCAAACTGCACGGACACCATCGGTGTGCACTCCATTTGCGGATGCAGATCTATTCACTTGAATGGGTCCATGATCCACAAGAGATGGTCCGCACCACCAAAAAATAGGACGTTCTTTTTCTTGTTGCAGTGCAGAGGCACGGAGTGAAATCCCACGGAAGCGCTTCGTAGTGCTTCCACTCCGTACCTTGTGGATTGCGGACCCATTCAAGTCACTGGGTCCGCATGCGGTGCCTATATATTGCAGACCCAATGTTTGCGGGCCGCAATACTGGCACAGGGCACACACGTTTGTGTGCAACAGCCCTTTCCCCAGTGACATACCTGGAGCCTTGTGTTACTAAGGGCTCATTCAGACGGCCGTATGCTGTCCGCAAAAATGCAGATCCATTTTTTTGCAGATTAGATACAGACCCATTCACTTCTATGGGGCCTTTTCTTCCATTGCACGGCTCAGTAAAATAAATGAAACATGTCCTATACTTGTCAGTGAAAATCAGGACGTGGCCCCATTGAAGTCTATGGGTCTGCAAAAATGCAGGGATACAATCCGCAGAAAAACAGATCCGCATTTTTGCGGACAGCATACGGCCGTCTGAATGAGCCCTAAGTCTAATTTCAAACAAGCAAGTTTTCCACCTGGACGCATTACATTTGCGAACGGACTGAATCCTGACCCATTCATTTCAGTAGATATACACATGAGCATTGTTTATCACTGACCTTTGCATTCAGGAAAAATCACAGCATGTTCCATGTTGTCCGTTTTTCACGCAGTCCTTGCTCCGTAGAAATTAATGGGGCTGTGTGAAAAATGGAAGACATCTGGATGCTGTGTGTTTTTCAGTGATTGGCTGCTAGGAGATGTAGATTTATTCTTCAGTTTTTCTTCACACACAGGAGGCAGTGTGAACTGCAAAAACGGAAACATTGAACGCAATCACAGATAAAACTGTTTGAACTTGTGTGCAGAACCAGTTTTTCACTGAACAGATCCTGACACGATCCGTATTAGGGTCCATTCACACGTCTGTAGTGTATTGCGGATCTGCAATACACTCGGACGGCACCCCCCATAGAACTGCCTATTCTTGTCCGCAATTGTTCTATTTTTTTGCGAAGCCGCAGCCTGGAAGTTCAGGGCCGAAGCTCCGGAAATGCGGATACGGAGAGCACATAGTGTGCTCTCCGCATCTCTTCCAGCCCCATAGAGAATGAATGGGTCCGCACCTGTTTCCGATATTGCGGAACGGATGCAGACCCATTTGCGGACATGTGAATGGACCCTTAAGGGGGTTTTGTCACTTCAGCAAATGGCATTTATCATGTAGAGAAAGTTAATACAAGCCACTTACTAATGTATGGTCATTGTCCATATTGCTTCCTTTGCTGGCTGGATTCATTTTTCCATCACATTATACACGTCTCGTTTCCATGGTTACAACCACCCTGCAATGCAGCATGGCCGTGCTTGCACACTATAAAAAAAAAACACCAGCCAATGTGCGCTCCCCCAGTCCCAGTCACCAGAGAGGCTGATATTTTTTCCTATAGTGTGCAAGCACGGCCACCACTGATGGATTGCAGGGTGGTCGTAACCATGGGAACGAGCAGTATATAATGTGATGAAAAAATGAATTCAGCCAGTAAAGGAAGCAATATGGACAATCACAATACATTAGTAAGTGCCTTGTATTAACTTTATCTACATAATAAATGTCACTTTCTGAAGTGAGACAACCCCTTTAAATGTTTCATCATAGAAGAAAAAGCTTCTTGTCAATCGCTAGAATCAGAATTCTTGAAATTATCACAAGTCACAGTGACCTTTTCCACCAAAGATGGTCATGGTAACTCCAAAACCTGCCCAAGATCTTTGTGGTGAATGAGTAAAAAGCTCTGCAATCCAGAGTCCAGATCTACAGAAGTGGCTCTGGGATGTTACCAGGGTAGGTCTCTGCTATTTCTCTTAACGTCCCTGTTGACTTAAGTGGGCTTTTGGTGCCACCAGCCTCCGTATCTTTTGGTATTCACTGCTTTTGATAGGTAGATAGCCATTCTACCTATTAAACCCTTAAGGCCCCTTTCACACGGGCGAGTATTCCGCGCGGATGCGATGCGTGAGTTGAACGCATTGCACCCGCACTGAATCCTGACCCATTCATTTCTATGGGGCTGTGCACACGAGCGGTGATTTTCACGCATCACTTGTGCGTTGCATGAAAATCGCAGCATGCTCCTCTTTGTGCGTTTTTCACTTAACGCAGGCCCCATAGAAGTGAATGGGGCTGCGTGAAAATCACAAGCATCCGCAAGCAAGTGCGGATGCGGTGCGATTTTCACGCACGGTTGCGGGCGTTGCGGGAAAAGGTGCGGGTGCGTTTTTGCACGATTTTTCGGGCTTGGGATCGGTGTTTTGTATTATTTTCCCTTATAACATGGTTAGAAGATGGGAGGATGATGGAAAAGTAGTAAACAAAAATTTTTTTTTGGTTGTCAAACTGCAGAGACGGAAAATGGCGACAAAATGGTGGTCTGGTCTGAAAGGAGAAGACGAGGACAGAGAACATCTACATCAAAGGAGACGTCACTGGATGTAAGAGGTATGGGGCGCTGTAGTTCTGTAGTGATGGGGGGACTTTAAAGTCAGCAAGTGTCATGTGGGGGGGGCCCTTATTGTTTTTCGCCCCAGGGCCCCATTTCACCTAGAAACGGCTCTGGCGCTGACCGCGGAATATGAGGGATTAATCCACCGACATCGGCATCATCACCGATGCTGGTGGATGCAGCAGGGATCCGGCTGTCAGTAACAGCCGGATCTCTGCCACTGAGCGCGGCACCGCACGGGGAAAGGAAGGACCGCAGGACGAGAATGCTCGTCCTCTAGCGCTAAGTGCCAGCGATATAGGACGAGCATTCATATTCTGTTACCAAAAAAAACACTTTTTTGGCAATATACAACATCTGGATTAGTCAGTGTGCAATTTAAGCTAGAAATACACCCATCATTTTCTGGGGTTTTAAAAACACACTTTTTTGCCAAAAAGCAGTATTTTCCTGATCTGCATGTGTTAAATTCAAGTTTAACCCCTTAAGGACACAGCCTTAGACCAGGCCATTTTTTGAAAATCTGACCAGTGTCACTTTAAGTGCTGATAACTTTAAAACACTTACCCAGGCCGTTCTGAGAATGTTTTTTCATCACATATTGTACATCATGACACTGCTAAAATTGGGTCAAAAAAGTAATTTTTTTTGCATAAAAAAATACCAAATTTTCCAAAAATTTGGAAAAATTTGCAAATATTAAAGTTTCAGTTTCTCTACTTCTGTAATACATAGTAATACCCCCCAAAATTGTGATGACTTTACATTCCCCATATGTCTACTTCATGTTTCGATCATTTTGGGAATGATATTTTATTTTTTGGGGATGTTACAAGGTTTAGAAGCAAATCTTGAAATTTTTCAGAAATTTTCAAAAACCCAATTTTTAGGGACCAGTACAGGTCTGAAGTCACTTTGCAAGGCTTACATAATAGAAACCACCCAAAAATGACCCCATTCTAGAAACTACACCCCTCAAGGTATTCAATACTGATTTTACAAACTTCGTTAACCCTTTAAGTGTTGCACAAGAGTTATTGGCAAATGGGGATGAAATATGAGAATTTCATTTTTTTGCCAAATTATCCATTTTAACCCATTTTTTCCACTAACAAAGCAAGGGTTAACAGCCAAACAAGACTGTATCTTTATTGCCCTGACTCTGCCGTTTACAGAAACACCCCATATGTGGCCGTAAACTACTGTACGGCCACACAGCGGGGCGTAGAGGGAAAGGTGCGCCGTTTGTTTTTTGGAGGGCTGATTTTTATGGACCGGTTTATTTACACCGTGTCCTGTTTCAACCCCCTGATGCACCCCTGGAGTAGAAACGCCCTAAAAGTGACCAATCTAAGAAACTACACCCCTCAAGGTATTCAAAACTGATTTTACATACGTCGTTAACCCTTTAGGTGTTGCACAAGAGTTATTGGCAAATGGGGATGAAATTTGAGAATTTAATTTTTTTGCCAAATTTTCCCTTTTAACCCATTTTTTCCACTAACAAAGCAAGGGTTAACAGCCAAACAAGACTGTATCTTTATTGCCCTGACTCTGCCGTTTACAGAAACACCCCATATGTGTCCGTAAACTACTGTACGGTCAAACACAGCGGGGCGTAGAGGGAAAGGTGCGCCGTTTGGTTTTTGGAGGGCTGATTTTTATAGACCGGTTTATTTACACCGTGTCCTGTTTCAACCCGCCTGATGCACCCCTGGAGTAGAAACTCCCTAAAAGTGACCCCATCTAAGAAACTACACCCCTCAAGGTATTCAAAACTGATTTTACATACGTAGTTAACCCTTTAGGTGTTGCACAAGAGTTATTGGCAAATGCGGATGAAATTTGAGAATTACATTTTTTTGCCAAATTTTCCCTTTTAACCCATTTTTTCCACTAACAACGCAAGGGTTGACAGCCAAACAAGACTGTATCTTTATTGCCCTGACTCTGCCGTTTACAGAAACACCCCATATGTGGCCGTAAACTACTGTATGGCCACACAGCGGGGCGTAGAGGGAAAGGTGCGCCGTTTGGTTTTTGGAGGGCTGATTTTTATGGACTGGTTTATTTACACAGTGTCCTGTTTCAACCCCTCTGATGCACCCCTGGAGTAGAAACTCCCTAAAAGTGACCCCATTTTGGAAACTACGGGATAAGGTGGCGTTTTTTTTGGGACTATTTTTAGGGTACATATGATTTTTGGTTGCTCTATATTACATTTTTGTGAGGCAAGGTTACCAAAAATTGAAATTCTGAAATTTCATCTCCATTTGCCATTAACTGTTGAGGAACACCTAAAGGGTTAATAAAGTTTGTATAATCAGTTTTGAATACCTTGAGGGGTGTAGTTTCTTAGATGGGGTCACTTTTAGGGAGTTTTTACTCTAGGGGGGCATCAGGGGGGCTTTAAAAGGGACATGGTGTCAATAAAAAAGGCCATCAAAATCGGCCTTCCAGAAACCATGTCGGTCCTTTCCTTTTGCGGCCTCCCTTTTACTGATACAGCAGTTTACGACCACAAATGTGGCGTTTCTGTAAACTGGAGTATCAGGGTAATAAATATTAACTTTTGTTTGGTTGTTAACCCTTGTTTTGTTACCAGAAAAAACGGATTGAAATTGAAAAGTGACAAAAATAGCGGTTTTGGCACAGTTTTTTGTTTTTTTTGACCTTGTTAATCTGGGGGGTTAGCTCATGGGGTATTTTTATAGAGGAGATTCTTACGGACCCGGCGATACCTAATAAATCAACTTTTTTTACAATTATTTAGGTTTTAGACTTATGTAAGGTGACAAAAAAAAAATATATATTTTTGCACGTTTTTTTTTTTTTTTTGGACCATGTTAACCACATCAGCCCCCCTAGCTTAAACACCCTTAAAGGGACACTGACAGGGCCAATAAGCATATTGAGGTATATATATGGCAGTACAGGTCTTATAATGGGTATTACAATCATCTAAGTATCCCCCCTGTCCACATTATACATACAGTAAACTTAAGTTTTATAACCTGCTCCAACGGTCTTCAATCTGCCCAAGGGGCGGCGTTTCTCCTCTCTATTGCGCCCAGCCAGCCTCCCCCAACTGCCGCTTTGAAGCGCCGCCCAGCTCATTAATATTCAGTTTGCTGGGCGGCTTCTGCGGTCCCCGCTCTGAAGCGCTGCGCCTAACAGTGCCCTGCGCATGCGCCGGATCTTGTGAAGTCGGGGACAGTAAGCGCCGCCCAGCGAAGTGAATATTGATGAGCTGGGCGGCGCTTACTGTACCGGACTTCACAAGATCCGGCGCATGCGCCAGGCACTGTTAAGCGCAGCGCTTCAGAGCGGGGACCGCAGAAGCCGCCCAGCAAATGACCAGACCACTTTTTACACTTCTGCACTACACTATTTTCACTGTTTATTGCTCGGTCATGCAACTTACCACCCAAATGAATTTTACCTCCTTTCCTTCTCACTAATAGAGCTTTCATTTGGTGGTATTTCATTGCTGCTGACATTTTTACTTTTTTTGTTATTAATCGAAATTTAACGAAATTTTTGCAAAAAAATGACATTTTTCACTTTCAGTTGTAAAATTTTTCAAAAAAAACGACATCTATATATAAATTTTTCTCGAAATTTATTGTTCTACATGTCTTTGATAAAAAAAAATGTTTGGGTAAAAAAAAATGGTTTGAGTAAAAGTTATAGCGTTTACAACTATGGTACAAAAATGTGAATTTCCGCTTTTTGAAGCAGCTCTGACTTTCTGAGCACCTGTCATGTTTCCTGAGGTTCTACAATGCCCAGACAGTAGAAAAACCCCACAAATGACCCCATTTCGGAAAGTAGACACCCTAAGGTATTCGCTGATGGGCATAGTGAGTTCATGGAAGTTTTTATTTTTTGTGACAAGTTAGCGGAAAATGATGATTTATTTTTTTTCCTTACAAAGTCTCATTTTCCGCTAACTTGTGACAAAAAATAAAATATTCTAGGAACTCGCCATGCCCCTCACTGAATACCTTGGGGTGTCTTCTTTCCAAAATGGGGTCACTTGTGGGGTATTTATGCTGCCCTGGCATTTTAGGGGCCCTAATGCGTGAGAAGTAGTTTGAAATCAAAATGTGTAAAAAATGCCCTGTGAAATCCTAAAGGTGCTCTTTGGAATGTGGGCCCCTTTGCCCACCTAGGCTGCAAAAAAGTGTCACACATCTGGTATCGCGTACTCAGGAGAAGTTCGGCAATGTGTTTTGGGGTGTCTTTTTACATATACCCATGCTGGGTGAGAGAAATATCTCGGCCAAAGACAACTTTTCCCATTTTTTTATACAAAGTTGGCATTTGACCGAGATATTTATCTCACCCAGCATGGGTATATGTAAAATGACACCCCAAAACACATTGCCCAACTTCTCCTGAGTACGGCGATACCACATGTGTGACACTTTTTTGCAGCCTAGGTGGGCAAAGGGGCCCACATTCCAAAGAGCACCTTTAGGATTTCACAGGGCAATTTTTACACATTTTGATTTCAAACTACTTCTCACGCATTAGGGCCACTAAAATGCCAGGGCAGTATAACTAACCCACAAGTGACCCCATTTTGGAAAGAAGACACCGCAAGGTATTTCGTGATGGGCATAGTGAGTTCATGGAAGTTTTTATTTTTTGTCACAAGTTAGTGGAATATGAGACTTTGTAAGAAAAAAATAAAAATCATCATTTTCCGCGAACTTGTGACAAAAAATAAAAAAATCTAGGAACTCGCCATTCCCCTCACGGAATACCTTGGGGTGTCTTCTTTCCAAAATGGGGTCACTTGTGGGGTAGTTATACTGCCCTGGCATTTTAGGGGCCCTAATGCGTGAGAAGTAGTTTGAAATCAAAATGTGTAAAAAATGCCCTGTGAAATCCTAAAGGTGCTCTTTGGAATGTGGGCCCCTTTGCCCACCTAGGCTGCAAAAAAGTGTCACACATCTGGTATCGCGTACTCAGGAGAAGTTGGGCAATGTGTTTTGGGGTATCTTTTTACATATACCCATGCTGGGTGAGAGAAATATCTCGGCAAAAGACAATTTTTCCCATTTTTTTATACAAAGTTGGCATTTGACCGAGATATTTATTTCACCCAGCATGGGTATATGTAAAATGACACCCCAAAACACATTGCCCAACTTCTCCTGAGTACGGCGATACCACATGTGTGACACTTTTTTGCAGCCTAAATGCGCAAAGGGGCCCAAATTCCTTTTAGGACGGCATTTTTAGACATTTGGATTTCAGACTTCTTTCACGCTTTAGGGCCCCTAAAATGCCAGGGCAGTATAAATACCCCACATGTGACCCCATTTTGGAAAGAAGACACCCCAAGGTATTCAATGAGGGGCATGGCGAGTTAATAGAAAATTTATTTTTTTGGCACAAGTTAGCGGAAATTGAAGTCTCCCTTTCCGCTAACTTGAGACAAAAATTTAAATCTTTCATGGATTCAATATGCCCCTCAGCTAATACCTTGGGGTGTCTTCTTCCCGAAATGGGGTCACATGTGGGGTATTTATACTGCCCTGGCATTTTAGGGCCCCTAAAGCGTGAGAAGAAGTCTGGAATATAAATGTCTAAAAAATTGTACGCATTTGGATTCCGTGAGGGGTATGGTGAGTTCACAGAGAGCAGCAGGATAACACTTGTGGGACTTGAGGATGGGGAGAATGATAGAAAAGTGAGGAACCTAAGATGTCTATGTGTTAATCTCTGCAGAGATGAGGCATGGCTGAAATAAGTTGTCTAGGAGAATATGAAAGAAAACATCTACATCAGAGTTAGTGGCGTCGCTACAGGGGGGCGAGGGGGGGCAATTGCCCCCCCTATGTTATTCTTTGCCCCCCCCCCCCCCGCTGATTCCATTATGGAAGCGCTCATTAGTACCGAAGGACCAGGAAGTGGTGAACGCTATGTACTTACCGCTTCCTGGTCTTCAGCTGTCGGCTGTGCAGGGCTGCGCACAGCGTGAGGGCGCTCTGTGACTTCACACTGTGCGCGTCAGTTCAGAGCACAGTCGACTGAGGAGAAAGAAAATTGCAGGCGGTGTCCAGGAGCAGGAGAGGTAAGTGGTTTTTTATTTTATAAAAAATGAAGCTGCTGGGGGCATAATAGGGGCTAATGAGAGGCATAATGGGGTCTAATTAGAGACATAATGGGGGCTAATGAGGCATAAGGGCTTATAATGGGGGCTAATGAGGCATAAGGGCTTATAATGGGGGCTAATGAGGCATAAGGGCTAATATGGGGGCTGATATGGGAGTGATGAGAGGCATAATGAGGGCTAATGAGAAGCATAATAACAGTGTCATCCACAGATGCCTCCATAACAGTGTGTCTTCCACAGATCCACCATAACAGTGCGCCTGCGCACTGACGAGAGACAGAAAGAAGGGGAAAGAATCCGCAGAAGCAAGCAGAGGACGGCACAGCAGACGACTGAATAGCTTCTTTTGTAAGTAAATATTTTTATTATAAATGTATCCCTGCATACCGCAATTCTCTCGTATTTTGTAATCTTATTTATATATACTTATTTTGTTTTTGCCCCCCCATTTTTGACTGTGGTATCTTTGTGCCCCCCTATATATTGTTCCTAGAGTCGCCACTGATCAGAGTAGACGTCACCTGGGAGGCTCTGGATGGGAGAAGTATGTGCTGCTGTATAGTCCTGTATGTTTGATAGTGTCCATACAGCAAGTAAAGCAATTAAGGCTACTTTCACACTTGCGTTAGCAGGGTCCGGCAGGCTGTTCCAGCGGGGGAACAGCCTGCTGGATCCGTGCTAACACTAGCCCACCATGCCACCGGAAGTCTGCTCTGGCCCCAATCACTATAATGCCTGCTGGACCCTGCTAGGGGTGTCGACTGGAGCAATATGCATTGGGGCTTGGGCCCTGGATCTTTTTGAGACCCCAGCAATGCCCCTGATTGGTGGTGTTTTATAATTTTTATACATTTTTTTTTATTTATTTTTTTAACATTTCTTTTAATTGCTGATTTCTCAAAGGCCAACATATTAGCCCCAGCTAAGGGGGAATACTGCTTCTGCAGCTGCATGATGTCCTTGCAAATGCTAAGGCTACTTTCACATCTGCATTTTTGCTGGATCCGTTATGGATCAGCAAAAACGCTTCCGTCATGATAATACAACCTTCTGCATCCATTACGAACGGATCCGATTGTATTATCTCTAAAATAGCCATGACGGATCCGTCTCTAAAACCATTGTAAGTCAATGGGGGACGGATCTTTTTTTTTTGTGTCAGAGAAAACTAATCTGTCACAATTGTGAGTCATGACGGATCCGTCTTGCTCTGCATCCCATGACGCACTCAAAAGCTCTGCTTGCAGTGTTTTTGTCTGCATCATTGAAACACAACGAAATGAAACGAATGAATGGGGACAAAACTGAATAGTTTTCCCCACTTTTGAGATCCTATGACGGATCTTAATAGCTGAAAGTGAAAGCGCAGATGTGAAAGTATCCTAACTCTGCAAGGAAACTCAGAAATGTCCTTGTGGAGTTAAATGCAACCCCCCCCCCCCCCCCCCCAGATGTATATAAATGGGCAGTCAACAACTGGTTAACATTGCCCAGTTTAATGAAGGCATTCTTCATAAGACAATTGAATCATCTAGTTCAAGTAGAATTGCCTCCCCACTCATTTTAAGGGTCCCCGCAGGGGATTACAATAAAGTAATATGACAATATATTGTAAGATTACAATATAGTCACATACAGCATGCAAAGAGCATGTAGTATTGAACATGGTAAACAACTAATTTGAATTTGAGCAGTCATATTCCAGAGATATGTGTCCTTGTCGTCTGTCTTCTTGGAATGTGGGGGTGTTGATGGTAGGCTCGACGAGTCCTCAAGATATGAGGTCTTCTTGTTAAAAAAGTTTTTATGCGTATATAAGTATAATTTTCTCAAGCACAACAGAATATATTATTAATATGAATGAAATTAGATTACAGGCAGGCAGGGTATCAGAAATAATTTATTTCTTTAACGTTTTTCACCATTTTGATCATTACATTATTGCACATATGTATTTCTCATTGATTTATTAGCTAACTATCTATCCTACCTGTCTAGAAAAGGCCCCTTAGACTGCCTGTACTGCATGAAGTATACAGATAAGCTGCATAGATCATGGGATGTTAGACATCCATTCCTGGCCTCCTCATAGTAGCCATTTCATCTAAACATTCACACATCTTTATGGAGTTGTTGACAACACACACACACATAATTATCTACCTAAAAGGATGACGACAGCCAGCCAGAGGTGCATCCCAACACAAGGACCACCCCGGAGTAATCCCCGGTGAAATCACGCTTTTAGGGCATTGACTCTTCTTGTAAGAGTGGTGCTCAAACTGCTAGGGTGCATCTGTGGGACCCTCTTTCAGAGATGATGTCCTCCACCCAACTCTCAAAAAGCTGAGGGGTCTTCAGGAGAGGTGGGCAGTCGAGCTGGGCTATCAGACGGTCAACTCTGTAGCTGTGATGTCATCCTTCCTACAAAATAGACATATCCACGCCCTCAACTAGGAATATAACATAGTAATCCTTTCCAGGCAATAATTGAATGTTATATCAATAGAGGAGAAGCAGGAAAGTGGAAAGAAACCAGACATGAACCAAAACTCTGATAATGATTGATACAAGAAATCAGAGTTAATTCTTTCCTGACACATTTTCTCCTCTTTTGATCATTACATTATCATTTATATATGCATTTCTCATTGATTTGTTAGCTAACTATCTGTCCTAGCTGTCTAGAAAAGGCCCCTTTAATTGAATGTACTGAATGAAGTATCTAGATAAGCTGTATACATCATGGGATGTTAGATACCCCTTCCTGACCACCTCATAGTAGCCATTTCATCTGAACATTCCCTCTTCTTTATGGGGTTATTGACAGCACTCACTTCATTATCTACCTAAAAGGATGACGACAGCCAGCCAAAGGTGCATCCCAACACAAGGACCACCCCGGAGTAATCCCCGGTGAAATCACGCTTTTAGGGCATTGACTCTTCTTGTAAGAGTGGTGCTCAAACTGCTAGGGTGCATCTGTGGGACCCTCTTTCAGAGATGATGTCCTCCACCCAACTCTCAAAAAGCTGAGGGGTCTTCAGGAGAGGTGGGCAGTCGAGCTGGGCTATCAGACGGTCAACTCTGTAGCTGTGATGTCATCCTTCCTACAAAATGGACATATCCACGCCCTCAACTAGGAATATAACATAGTAATCATTTCCAGGCAATAATTGAATGTTATCTCAATAGAGGAGAAGCAGGAAAGTGGAAAGAAACCAGACATGAACAAAAACCCTGATAATGATTGATACAAGAAATCAGAGTTAATTGTTTCCTTTAACATTTTGTCTCCTTTGATCATTACATTATCACTCATATATGCATTTCTCATTTGTTAGCTAACTATCTTTCCTACCTGTCCTTAAATGGCCACTTAGACTTCCCGTACTGCATGAAGTATCCAGATAAGCTGCATAGATCATGGGATGTTAGACATCCATTCCTGGTTGTCTGATAGTAGCCATTTAATCTAAACATTCACAAATCTTTATGGGGTTATTGACAGCACACACCTACATCATTATCTTATAGAGTGATGATAGTCAGCCAGAGGTGCATCCCAACACAATTACCACCCTGGAGTAATTCCACAGTGAAATCACTCAGGGCATTGACTCTTGTAGGAGTGGTGCTCAAACTGCTAGGATGCATCTGTGGGACCCTCTTTCAGAGATGATGTCCTCCACTCGACTGAGGGGGTCTTCAGGAGAGGTGGGCAGTCGAGCTAGGCTATCAGACGGTCAACTCTGTAGCTGTGATGTCATCCTTCCTATGGACATGTGCACACCTGCAAGGAAGAATACAACATATAAATCATTTCCAGGCAATTGTGGAGGCAATAGAGGAGAAATATAAAATTTGATGTAAACCTAATATCCTGAGTTGCCCTAGGAAATCCCTCACATAGGAGCAGGGGAGAGACTACCTGTTCATCCTCAACACGGAGGAACAGGAGTCTCTAACTAAGGCCAGGCTGCAAGCAGAGGGGAACACATACAGTATATGGAGATGGCAGGTAAGTGAAACCAGACACACTGAATGGAACCCGTGCACAAGTGCTAGTGTCCACACCGACATCAAAGGACACAGCACACACCAAGAACCACACAGGGACCCAGGACACTCATAGCTGCAATAAATGTGAAACAGGGGAATGTCTAAACAACATGCTGGACACCAAACACTACTAGACATGTAACACCAAAAATAGACATACCAACACCCTGATCAAAACCCATTCCATACACAAAGGGACAGGAAGGGAAGGAGACACCGTGATAACATTGATGACCACAAGGGTGGCCCACACTGGACAGATGGAACAGAGAACCACCAGCATACACCAAGGCTGGAGGAACACTGGGCTTCAAGCATCCAGCAGAGACTAAATAGCCCAAGCAGCCACACCCACACAAAAACCCAGTATTCACAAGACACTAGGAAGGGAGTTAACCCTTCCAACACCAGACAAGGAAGGCTACAACTTAAAGGGGAAGTGCACACGCAAGCATACAAAACCACATGTTACCACCGGCAACAGCATGCGTGGCAACCATGTCACAGCAATCACCCAGAAGGCCAAGACACTGCCACCGCATGCTCTCACAGCAACACGTTGCCGCCGGCAACCGCAAGTGTGGCAACAGTGTCACAGCGCAAACCAAAGGCCGTGACACAAGTGCTGCTGTAGAAATACAACTCCCATCCTCCCATAATAGCCAGCAACTGTCAGAACATGTTTGGAGTTGTTTTCCACTCACCAAACATCTCAGGGGAAATGTATCAAGAGCAGGGGGGATGCATTTAATTTATCATGAAGTTCATGCCTGGTTACAAATTAAGTGCATCCTCTGACAGTCTATGCGCCCTGAATGAATTCCTGGCCAGCTCACAGCTGCCATAGATTTCGGTCATCATTTACAGCAGAAAACTGGCATACATCAAGTAAATCTTCTGGGGCTGATGTCTAAGCCCCAAAAAATGGAGAGGCTGTCAGTAAAACGCCATTTACAAACATTTTAAACAGAATTTGCAACTTTTGTTTATCAGTTTTCTGATGTACAGGAATGATAAATCTCTCCTTGTGCTGTGAACTACCAAAAGCAGTGGACTTAATAATTAGGCTACTTTCACAACTCGCGTTTGGTGCAGATCCGTCATGGATCTGCACAGATGGATTTGTTCAGATAATACAACCGTCTCTGCATCCGTTCTGAACGGATCCGTTTGTATTATCTTTAACATAGCCAAGACGGATCAGTCTTGAACACCATTGAAAGTCAATGGAGGACGGATCCGTTTTCTATTGTGCCAGATTGTGTCATAGAAAATGGATCCGTCCCCATTGACTTACATTGTGGCTCAGTTTCGTCAGACGGACACCAAAGCGGACACCAGTGAAATAGGGGGAACATTGACCAGTAAGATAGAGCAGCATCCAGGAAGATAGTGGAGATAGAAAGCAGTAAGATAGGACAGAGACCAGTAAGATAGGATGAATAATAACCAGTAAGATAGGGTAATGACCAGTAAGACAGAACTGTGGAAATGTCAGACTATTAAGACCACTGATACATACGATAATGGGCGATACAGTAATAAATAATGGGTAAATTGTGAGAGTCACCCACAATAAATATCATCCATAACCAATTGTAGTATCAAAAAACTGATTTTACTGATTCATGACTATACCCAAAAACAGGACATTGAGATAACCCATAATTCCCAACATATCTTCTTTGGTGCTCTATATCATCAATCTCAGTGAATTGAAGATAGGACAGTAAGCAGTAAAATAGGGCGGATAGAGACCAGTAAGGTAGGGTAATAACCAGTGAGTTAGGACAGTGACCAGTAATATATGGAAGTGAATTGTAAGATAAGGCAGTGATCTGTAAATTAGGGTGGGAAGTGACCAGTACGATAAAGGGGGCAGTAAATAGATGAACCAAAGGCACTTTCCAAATGGTCTGAAAGCTGGAACCTTATTGGCTGCTATGAAAAAGCTTTACTCGTCTTATGCAGTGGTTTAGATGAACCTCTTCATACACATAAATCATCCCATACAGTTCCCTGGTACAGTAATGATCCCCCTCCTACAATGTCTGACTGAGAACTTACCATGATCTAAAGAGGGGTCGCAGACTTCACTACAGACACACGGATGCTTCTCTCTTGCAGACAGAGGGGGGGTGATGCAGCAAAGCTGGGAGAGATCTTCCTCCTGCTGCAGCCGGCAACCAGGAATGACAGTTGGTAACAGAAATTATCATTCATGTTTCTGAGGGGAAGTGCTGATTGGTTGATCAGATTCTAATCCACCAATCAGCAGCTCTCTTTTCTCTACAGCCTGGGACTGGAGGAGCACACAACAGCCCGAGCCCTGAGTGCAGTACAACTGATGTGTGCGACTGTGAGGTGGATGCATTTTCTTTATTAACCACCTCCGGACCGCTGTACGCAGATTCGCGTTCCGGAGGTGGCAGCCCTGCGCTCAGCGACGCATATACGCGTCATCTCGCGTGAGCCGGGATTTCCTGTGAACGCGCGCACACAGGCGCGCGCGCTCACAGGAACGGAAGGTAAGAGAGTTGATCTCCAGCCTGCCAGCGGCGATCGTTCGCTGGCAGGCTGGAGATGTGTTTTTTTTAACCCCTAACAGGTATATTAGACGCTGTTTTGATAACAGCGTCTAATATACCTGCTACCTGGTCCTCTGGTGGTCCCCTTTGTTTGGATCGACCACCAGAGGACACAGGTAGCTCAGTAAAGTCCCACCAAGCACCACTACACTACACCCCCCCCCCCCCGTCACTTATTAACCCCTTATTAGCCCCTGATCACCCCATATAGACTCCCTGATCACCCCCCTGTCATTGATTACACCCCTGTCATTGATCAACCCCCTGTAAAGCTCCATTCAGATGTCCGCATGATTTTTACGGATGCACTGATAGATGGATCGGATCCGCAAAACGCATCCGGACGTCTGAATGAAGCCTTACAGGGGCATGATCAATGACTGTGGTTATCACCCCATATAGACTCCCTGATCACCCCCCTGTCATTGATTACCCCCCTGTCATTGATCAACCCCCTGTAAAGCTCCATTCAGATGTCCGCATGATTTTTACGGATCCACTGATAGATGGATCGGATCCGCAAAACGCATCCGGACGTCTGAATGAAGCCTTACAGGGGCATGATCAATGACTGTGGTTATCACCCCATATAGACTCCCTGATCACCCCCCTGTCATTGATTACCCCCCTGTCATTGATCAACCCCCTGTAAAGCTCCATTCAGATGTCCGCATGATTTTTACAGATCCACTGATAGATGGATCGGATCCGCAAAACGCATCCGGACGTCTGAATGAAGCCTTACAGGGGCATGATCAATGACTGTGGTTATCACCCCATATAGACTCCCTGATCACCCCCCTGTCATTGATCACCCCCCTGTAAAGCTCCATTCAGATGTCCGCATGATTTTTACGGATGCACTGATAGATGGATCGGATCCGCAAAACGCATACGGACGTCTGAATGAAGCCTTACAGGGGCGTGATCAATGACTGTGGTTATCACCCCATATAGACTCCCTGATCACCCCCCTGTCATTGATTACACCCCTGTCATTGATCAACCCCCTGTAAAGCTCCATTCAGATGTCCGCATGATTTTTACGGATGCACTGATAGATGGATCGGATCCGCAAAACGCATCCGGACGTCTGAATGAAGCCTTACAGGGGCATGATCAATGACTGTGGTTATCACCCCATATAGACTCCCTGATCACCCCCCTGTCATTGATTACACCCCTGTCATTGATCAACCCCCTGTAAAGCTCCATTCAGATGTCCGCATGATTTTTACGGATGCACTGATAGATGGATCGGATCCGCAAAACGCATCCGGACGTCTGAATGAAGCCTTACAGGGGCATGATCAATGACTGTGGTTATCACCCCATATAGACTCCCTGATCACCCCCCTGTCATTGATTACCCCCCTGTAAAGCTCCATTCAGATGTCCGCATGATTTTTACGGATGCACTGATAGATGGATCGGATCCGCAAAACGCATACGGACGTCTGAATGAAGCCTTACAGGGGCGTGATCAATGACTGTGGTTATCACCCCATATAGACTCCCTGATCACCCCCCTGTCATTGATCAACCCCCTGTAAAGCTCCATTCAGATGTCCGCATGATTTTTACGGATGCACTGATAGATGGATCGGATCCGCAAAACGCATCCGGACGTCTGAATGAAGCCTTACAGGGGCATGATCAATGACTGTGGTTATCACCCCATATAGACTCCCTGATCACCCCCCTGTCATTGATTACCCCCCTGTAAAGCTCCATTCAGATGTCCGCATGATTTTTACGGATGCACTGATAGATGGATCGGATCCGCAAAACGCATACGGACGTCTGAATGAAGCCTTACACGGGCGTGATCAATGACTGTGGTTATCACCCCATATAGACTCCCTGATCACCCCCCTGTCATTGATTACCCCCCTGTCATTGATCACCACCCCTGTCATTGATCACTCCCCCTGTCATTGATCACCCCCCTGTCATTGATCACTCCCCCTGTCATTGATCACCCCCCTGTCATTGATCACTCCCCCTGTCATTGATCACCCCCCCTGTCATTGATCACCCCTCTGTAAGGCTCCATTCAGACATTTTTTTGGCCCAAGTTAGCGGAATTTTTTTTTTTTTTTCTTACAAAGTCTCATATTCCACTAACTTGTGTCAAAAAATAAAATCTCACATGAACTCACCATACCCCTCACCGAATCTAAATGCGTAAAATTTTTTAGACATTTATATTCCAGACTTCTTCTCACGCTTTAGGGCCCCTAGAATGCCAGGGCAGTATAAATACCCCACATGTGACCCCATTTCGGAAAGAAGACACCCCCAGGTATTCCGTGAGGGGCATATTGAGTCCATGAAAGATTGAAATTTTTGTCCCAAGTTAGCGGAACGGGAGACTTTGTGAGAAAAAAATAAAAAATATCAATTTCCGCTAACTTGTGCCAAAAATTTTTTTTTTTATGAACTCGCCATGCCCCTCATTGAATACCTTGGGGTGTCTTCTTTCCAAAATGGGGTCACATGTGGGGTATTTATACTGCCCTGGCATTCTAGGGGCCCCAAAGCGTGAGAAGAAGTCTGGTATCCAAATGTCTAAAAATGCCCTCCTAAAAGGAATTTGGGCCCCTTTGCGCATCTAGGCTGCAAAAAAGTGTCACACATCTGGTATCGCCGTACTCAGGAGAAGTTGGGGAATGTGTTTTGGGGTGTCATTTTACATATACCCATGCTGGGTGAGATAAATATCTTGGTCAAATGCCAACTTTGTATAAAAAAATGGGAAAAGTTGTCTTTTGCCAAGATATTTCTCTCACCCAGCATGGGTATATGTAAAAAGACACCCCAAAACACATTCCCCAACGTCTCCTGAATACGGCGATACCACATGTGTGACACTTTTTTGCAGCCTAGGTGGGCAAAGGGGCCCACATTCCAAAGAGCACCTTTCGGATTTCACTGGTCATTTACCTACTTACCACACATTAGGGCCCCTGGAAAATGCCAGGGCAGTATAACTACCCCACAAGTGACCCCATTTTGGAAAGAAGACACCCCAAGGTATTCCGTGAGGGGCATGGCGAGTTCCTAGAATTTTTTATTTTTTGTCACAAGTTAGTGGAAAATGATGATTTTTTTTTATTTATTTTTTTCATACAAAGTCTCATATTCCACTAACTTGTGACAAAAAATAAAAACTTCCATGAACTCACTATGCCCATCAGCGAATACCTTGGGGTCTCTTCTTTCCAAAATGGGGTCACTTGTGGGGTAGTTATACTGCCCTGGCATTCTAGGGGCCCAAATGTGTGGTAAGGAGTTTGAAATCAAATTCTGTAAAAAATGACGAGTGAAATCCGAAGTGCTCTTTGGAATATGGGCCCCTTTGCCCACCTAGGCTGCAAAAAAGTGTCACACATCTGGTATCTCCGTATTCAGTAGAATTTGGGGAATGTGTTTTGGGGTGTCATTTTACATATACCCATGCTGGGTGAGAGAAATATCTTGGCAAAAGACAACTTTTCCCATTTTTTTATACAAAGTTGGCATTTGACCAAGATATTTATCTCACCCAGCATGGGTATATGTAAAATGACACCTCAAAACACATTCCCCAACTTCTACTGAATACGGAGATACCAGATGTGTGACACTTTTTTGCAGCCTAGGTGGGCAAAGGGGCCCATATTCCAAAGAGCACCTTTCGGATTTCACAGGTCATTTTTTTACAGAATTTGATTTCAAACTCCTTACCACACATTTGGGCCCCTAGAATGCCAGGGCAGTATAACTACCCCACAAGTGACCCCATTTTGGAAAGAAGAGACCCCAAGGTATTTCGTGATGGGCATAGTGAGTTCATAGAACTTTTTATTTTTTGTCACAAGTTAGTGGAATATGAGACTTTGTAAGAAGAAAAAAATAAAAAAAAAAATCATAATTTTCCGCTAACTTGTGACAAAAAATAAAAAGTTCTATGAACTCACTATGCCCATCAGCGAATACCTTAGGGTGTGTACTTTCCGAAATGGGGTCATTTGTGGGGTGTTTGTACTGTCTGGGCATTGTAGAACCTCAGGAAACATGACAGGTGCTCAGAAAGTCAGAGCTGCTTCAAAAAGCGGAAATTCACATTTTTGTACCATAGCTTGTAAACGCTATAACTTTTACCCAAACCATTTTTTTTTTACCCAAACATTTTTTTTTATCAAAGACATGTAGAACAATAAATTTAGAGCAAAATTTATATATGGATGTCGTTTTTTTTGCAAAATTTTACAACTGAAAGTGAAAAATGTCATTTTTTTGCAAAAAAATCGTTAAATTTCGATTAATAACAAAAAAAGTAAAAATGTCAGCAGCAATGAAATACCACCAAATGAAAGCTCTATTAGTGAGAAGAAAAGGAGGTAAAATTCATTTGGGTGGTAAGTTGCATGACCGAGCAATAAACGGTGAAAGTAGTGTAGGTCAGAAGTGTAAAAAGTGGCCTGGTCTTTCAGGGTGTTTAAGCACTGGGGGCTGAGGTGGTTAAAGGACCTATTATAACCCCCATAGCAAAGTGTTGGTAGGGTCGATGCTAATTAAATTTCCCATTAGTGTCCATACTTTTGCTCTTTTTCCCCTGAAATACTTCAACTTTTTTGTTTATAGCAGGGTACATATGGTTAAAGGAAAACATATTTTTTTTACTTCACTATGCCATAAATAAGCATTATTATTAATCCCACTAGATGGATTTTATCCCGTTCCTGTTATTTTTCACCTTCCTGACAGAGCCTAGTTTTAAAAATCTGTAACTTTGGGATGCTTTAATTATCCAAGCCATTAGGAGACTCTTTTTCTAAATTTTCAAACTTTTTATTTCTCTGCTTTTGTATTTAACTTTTTTTGCGATATGTTTAATTCAATTCTGTATTTGAGATAAAAATAAAAAATAAAAGAAAAAAGAAGAATATCCAGGAGGCTCCTGAAAAATGGAGAGATCTATTGCATGAGTTGGCAAATCTCCTGGGCATCACGGAAGCATTCTGGCACTTCCCGTACTACAATCCTCCATTAACCTGTGTGTGGGATCAGATGCAGCTCTGGCACCCAAATGTACACCGAGGAGGCAGTGCCATGTCATGAAAAGGATGTGTGGCCTATTAGAATTGGGCATGTTCTGCAGAAAGGGTCTGTGCATTGTGCCTGTGTATTGTCACGAGGGTATCAAGAGCCACGTCTGACTCCGTTATACCCGGGGTCAGGAGGTCGCAGCGGGTGGCTGCGCGCTCTATATCTAAAGATCACGTTGTTTCTTAGTGATTGTTTTCTGTGTTTGCCTTGCTGTCCTTTTTGTCTCAATCAGGGATCCGTAGCTTCTCCTCCTCAGCTGTTTCTTGTCTGCCACTCCCAACCTCCTTATATTCTCCCCTCACACTTCTCTAGTTGCCAGTTATAGAGCTTCCTGCCTGGACATCTATACTGACCCACTGGAGTTGTGAATCCTGGTTGTCGTTCCAGAGTGCTACCCTCCGGATCCCTGTTGGGCTTCTTGTTGTCTCCTGTTGTCGCCCACCTGGGATTATATGTTGAGTTTGTATTGTCTGTCCTTCCCTTGGTGTTTTCCTTTAGAGCTAGTGGTGCGGACTAGTGTTCCCACCGCCCTGTTCACTATCTAGGGCTCAGCTTAGGGAAAGCCAGGGCTTTAGGCACGTGATCGGCGTACGGGTGAGGAACCCGTCTAGGGACGTCAGGGCAGCCAGGTGCCAGCCGCTAGGTGAGTCAGGGGTCACCACCTTCCCTCTCACTTGGGCAGGGCCTTCCTTGTTCCCTCCCTCTGCATCATGTATGTGATAGTCACGCCGACCGTGATATTATAACTGGCCTTTACTTTTTGAGAAAAAAAAAAAAATATTTTTTTTTTGTTGTTTTTTTTTCTCTACTTAGAATCCAATATGGATCCTATTGCTGCCTTGGCAAAACAGCTTCAAGGCCTGTCTTTGGAGGTGGCAGGATTGAAGTCGTCTGTCCTCCAACAACAGCAGCAAATGCAGCAGACCGCACCCCCAGCGGTTGCTATGGGTAACCAGGTAGTTACAGAACCCAAGGTTGTTCTTCCTGACAGATTTTCTGGGGGAAGGGACAAATTTGCGACGTTCCGTGAGGCCTGCAAATTATACTTTAAGTTGCGCCCTTACTCCTCAGGTAATGAAGAACAGCGGGTAGGGATTGTCATTTCCCTGCTTCAGGGGGACCCACAATCCTGGGCGTTCTCGTTACCCCCTGGTTCCCAGGCTCTCCGGTCAGTGGAGGGATTTTTTGGGGCTTTGGGTCTCATATATGATGACCCTGACCGAGTCGCCCTGGCTGAGTCGAAGTTACGGAGACTCCTACAGGGAGATCGGTCAGCAGAGGAATATTGCTCAGAGTTCCGTAGGTGGGCTACGGATACTCAGTGGAACGACCCAGCTCTCAGGAGTCAGTTCTGCTCTGGGTTATCTGAAAGGGTTAAGGATGCACTGGCGCTGTATGAGACCCCCCTTTCCCTTGATGCTGTTATGTCCCTCTATATCAGAATAGATAGGCGTCTTAGGGAGAGATCGAAAATTCCTGAGCAATTGGTTACCTCTCACCAAACACAAATTAATCTGTACTGACTTAGATGAGCCTATTCAGCTAGGCGGAACTTCTCGTCAGGTCCGTCCTCCCGAGGTTCGCCGCAGGGGGGGGGGCTTGTTTTTTCTGTGGGGGGAAGGGTCATTTCATTAATGTCTGTCCCTCTTTTCTCAAAAACAAAAGACCGTCGGAAAACTACTAACCCCAGGCTGTGCGGAGGATGTCAGCCGGGGGGTATACGTTTCCTCCATACGAACATCTCAATTTGTGTTACCAGCGGTTATTGTTTTTGGTGTTAAGACGGAGTCTATTTCTTTTTTTCTAGACAGTGGAGCAGGGGTAAATTTGATAGATGCCCATTTTGCCCGCACTATGGGTTTGTCTCTCTGCACGCTGCAGAGACCTATTCCCGTATTCGCTATAGATTCGGCTCCTCTGTCTCAGAGAAACCTCACCCACATCGTTCATAATTTACACCTTCGGGTAGGGGACCACCATAATGAGTGTCTTTCATGTTACGTTCTGGAGGGCCTTCCCTCTCCTGTGGTATTGGGTCTCCCCTGGTTGGTAGCGCACAATCCAGTGGTGGATTGGCAGGCCAGGGAGATATTGGAGTGGAGTGAGCATTGCAGAGAGAATTGCTTAAATAACAATTGCTTAATCGCCTCCATAGCTTCCCTACCTACATTTATTTCGGACTTTGAGGACGTTTTTTCTGAAAAGGGTTGTCAGAAGCTACCACCTCATCGTCCTTATGATTGCCCGGTTAACCTGATTCCCGGTGCAAAATTACCCAAGTCCAGGTTGTATAATCTTTCGGGTCCCGAGAGACAAGCCATGAAAGATTATATCTCCGAGAGTCTGGCTAAGGGACACATCAGACCCTCTTCTTCACCCGTGGCTGCAGGGTTTTTCTTTGTTAAAAAGAAAGATGGGGGCCTGCGTCCTTGCCTAGATTTCCGTGAGCTAAACCAGATAACCATCCGAGACCCATACCCTCTTCCTCTCATTCCTGACCTTTTTAATCAGATTGCGGGTGCTAGGTGGTTCTCCAAACTTGATCTTAGGGGGGCCTACAATCTGATTCGTATCAGGGAAGGGGATGAGTGGAAGACAGCTTTTAACACCCCTGAGGGGCATTATGAAAATCTAGTTATGCCTTTCGGTCTGACCAATGCCCCCGCTGTCTTCCAACATTTCGTTAATGATATTTTTAGTCATCTCATCGGCAGGTTTGTAGTCATATACCTAGATGATATCTTAATTTATTCGGCTGATCTGAAAACACATGAGGTGCATGTCAGGCAAGTACTGCAGGTCCTATGGACGAATAAATTATATGCAAAAATTGAAAAATGTGTCTTCGCCGTTCAGGAAATACAGTTCCTGGGATATCTATTATCTGCTTCAGGTTTCCGTATGGATCCTGGGAAGGTCCAGGCAATTTTAGATTGGGATCTTCCTGAGAACCTTAAAGCCCTACAACGGTTTTTGGGTTTCGCAAATTTCTATAGAAAGTTCATTAAAAATTATTCAGTGATCGTTAAACCCCTTACCGACATGACTAGGAAGGGGACTGATTTTTCCAAATGGTCTGATGCCGCAAAAAATGCATTTTCCTCTCTAAAAGAGAGGTTTACCTCGGCACCTGTTCTAATTCAACCTGATGTCTCCCAGCCTTTTATTGTTGAGGTAGATGCGTCAGAGGTGGGAGTGGGGGCTGTATTGTCTCAGGGTCCGTCTCCTGGCAAATGGCGCCCTTGCGATTTCTTTTCAAAAAAATTATCTTCTGCAGAGAAGAACTATGATGTTGGAAATAGGGAACTGTTGGCGATTAAACTGGCGCTTGAAGAGTGGCGTCACTTCTTAGAGGGAGCAATCCACCCCGTCACGGTGATTACGGATCACAAAAACCTTCTGTACCTAGAATCGGCTAAGCGTCTCACCCCTAGACAAGCTAGGTGGTCGCTATTCTTTACCAGATTTAACTTTGTAATCACCTATCGTCCTGGGGCAAAAAATACCAAGGCAGACGCGTTATCTCGTAGTTTCCCTGGAGGGGGTAATGTTAGTGATCCGGTACCTATTTTACAAAGAGGAGTGGTTGTCTCTGCTGTACACTCTGTTCTAGAGGGAAAGGTGTTAGAGGCCCAGGGGGACGCCCCGGCCTCTTGCCCCTCAGAGAAATTGTTTGTACCGTTAAACCTGCGTCTTGAATTATTAAAAGAACATCATAATTCGGCACTTGCTGGGCACCCGGGTAGTAAAGCAACCTTGGAGCTATTATCTCGTCGTTTTTGGTGGCCAAGGTTGCGTCAGGATGTAATGGATTTCGTGTCTACTTGCTCTACTTGTGCACGCGCGAAAGTCTCTCATACACGTCCAGCAGGGTCTTTATTGCCACTTTTTATCCCCAATAGGCCATGGACACATCTGTCAATGGATTTCATCACTGACTTACCATTGTCTGCGGGTAAAACAGTTATTTTGGTAGTAGTAGACAGGTTTAGCAAAATGGTACACTTTATTGCGCTACCCGCACTTCCTAATGCTAAAACTCTTGCTCAGGTGTTTATCAGTGAAATCGTGAAGCTTCACGGGGTCCCTTCCGATGTGGTTTCGGATCGGGGAACCCAGTTTATTTCTAAGTTTTGGAAAGCTTTTTGTTCCCATTTGGGGGTACACTTGTCCTTTTCCTCAGCTTTCCATCCTCAGTCGAATGGACAGACTGAGCGTACCAACCAAAACCTAGAAACATATTTAAGGTGTTTTGTGTCTGAAAACCAAGAGTTGTGGTCATCATATTTACCGTTAGCTGAGTTTGCCATAAATAATCATTATCAGGAGTCCACTGGCAAGTCACCATTCCTTGGTGCATACGGTTTTCATCCCCAATTTTGTACTTTCAAAGAGGGGGGGTCTTCTGGGGTTCCCAAAGAGGAAAGGTTTTCTGCATCTCTTTCATCGGTATGGCAGAAGGTGCAAGTTAACTTGAAAAAGATGAGTGGTAAATATAAATGCATGGCCGATAAGAAACGGTCGCCAGGTCCGGACCTAGGAGTGAATGACTATGTGTGGTTGTCTACTAGGAATATTAAGTTGAAGGTTCCCTCTTGGAAACTGGGCCCTAGGTTCATTGGTCCTTATAAAATAGTAGCCGTTATTAACCCTGTGGCTTTTCGCCTGGAGCTACCTCAGACTTTTAAGATCCATAACGTCTTCCATAAATCGTTACTCAAGAAGTATGTTCCACCTCTAGAACCATCACCACTGCCACCTCCTCCTGTTATTGTGGATGGTAATCTGGAGTTTCAAATAGCCAGAATTGTTGATTCTCGTCGGGTCCGCCGCTCTCTTCAGTATCTGGTGCATTGGAGGGGTTACGGTCCCGAGGAAAGAATGTGGGTTCCAGCGTCAGAGGTAAACGCCAACAGGTTAATTCAGGCTTTCCATACCTCTCATCCGGAGAGACCTGGTCCTGAGTGTCCGGAGGCCCCTCGTGAAAGGGGGGGTACTGTCACGAGGGTATCAAGAGCCACGTCTGACTCCGTTATACCCGGGGTCAGGAGGTCGCAGCGGGTGGCTGCGCGCTCTATATCTAAAGATCACGTTGTTTCTTAGTGATTGTTTTCTGTGTTTGCCTTGCTGTCCTTTTTGTCTCAATCAGGGATCCGTAGCTTCTCCTCCTCAGCTGTTTCTTGTCTGCCACTCCCAACCTCCTTATATTCTCCCCTCACACTTCTCTAGTTGCCAATTATAGAGCTTCCTGCCTGGACATCTATACTGACCCACTGGAGTTGTGAATCCTGGTTGTCGTTCCAGAGTGCTACCCTCCGGATCCCTGTTGGGCTTCTTGTTGTCTCCTGTTGTCGCCCACCTGGGATTATATGTTGAGTTTGTATTGTCTGTCCTTCCCTTGGTGTTTTCCTTTAGAGCTAGTGGTGCGGACTAGTGTTCCCACCGCCCTGTTCACTATCTAGGGCTCAGCTTAGGGAAAGCCAGGGCTTTAGGCACGTGATCGGCGTACGGGTGAGGAACCCGTCTAGGGACGTCAGGGCAGCCAGGTGCCAGCCGCTAGGTGAGTCAGGGGTCACCACCTTCCCTCTCACTTGGGCAGGGCCTTCCTTGTTCCCTCCCTCTGCGTCACGTATGTGATAGTCACGCCGACCGTGATATGTATACTATGAAGGGGACATGGCAGACTCCAAGAAATCAAGCACTGATGGCCTAACCTATGGAAAGGGCATCAGAATTAAAGTTGCAATGAAAACTTGCTCTGCTATATGGCTGCCCAACTGCGGTGCACAGTACATTACACACCGATCAGCCATAACATTGGAACCACATACCGTAGGTGAACTGAATAACATTATATTGTGTCAATATCAATTGTGGATTATACATATAAGGTGACAAGTGAACATTCAGGTACTGAAGTTGATGTACTGGAAGCAGGAAAAAGCAGTCAGAGCACACTGTGCATTACAGCTTGCTGTATATGTAATTGAGACCCCAGACCTGACCTCTGAATTAATTCAGACCCAAACCAAGCCAGAAAATTTATTCTAACCTCTGACCAGAACCCTAAATTATTTCAGACCTCGTAGCAAACCCCTAAGTTAAAGGAGCTGTCACTCCTTCACTCCTTGTTCACTGAAAATGAGGCCGCTGGAGTCATTAGCTGATGTTCTCTTAACATCTCCAGAAAACAGCCTCGACCATCCACATCCAGCCAGGTATTTCATTTCAGATGAATGGCTGTCCCTGTAATAGAAGGGTGACCTAAGTCTGACTGAGTCAGGGATGCTCATACAAAGCAGCTCTCAGTTTTAGCTCTTAGAGGGGAGTCCCAAGCACTAATATAATGTCCTGATGCCAGGTTTCCTTGCTACTCCAGAAGAACGGGAATTCCAGGCACAAATACAACGTTCTGATGCCAGTTTCTTTTGCTAGTCAGGAAGAACGAACTGCAGCGTGTAACACCTATCAGTTGTGAGACACTGAGTAAGAGGATGGAATGCTGGCAGGGAGTGGGCCCCTGTGTTAGGTGCCAAGGTTGGGCCCCATCAAGCCTGGGATTTAGGTACGGGGCTATGCAGTGAACTGAATCTTTGTGAAGGAAAGCCTAATTATGATTCTGGAGTCTTGGATGAGGGCGACAGGGCAGACACGCATCTCTAGGCATGTTACTACACAAATCAGCATTGAAAACTATTGGTAGAAAGATGGTTCTGCTGTCCTGTGGCCAAATGTGCTTGAAGTTTATAGTCAGGGAACAGCTCCTTCTGCTTACAGAGAAATGCAGTTTTCTTTAGTTTTTAATCTTCTCTAAGTAAATGACAATAATTATTGACTAATTCAAGACCATTTACCCTCCCCCTCTCCCCTAACTGACACATCTTCCAATTATTTAGTACATGTGTCTTTAAATGCCATAACTTTTCTTTTCCTATTTGGTCATTTAGATAATGTCTGCGTTTTTTTTGTTTTTTGTAATAAGTGAGACATTTTATGTCATTTTTATAATTTTTTGTTTTTGGGAAAATGAAGAATGAAAAAAATAGCCTGTTTTTCATATTTTCTTAAGTGTTTCTGTAAGTATTCCCACGGTCCCAACCACCAGAGAGGCTGACACATTTCTTTGTTTGACTCCTGGGTCCCGCCGCCTACTAGGGAAGTGCCACTTTGTCACGCATTGTGCTGCGCCTTTTTGTCAGAGTAGTTCCCACTCAAAGAGGCGACCTTGGTGTGGTGAGTGGGCTTATGCTTTTCGATCAAAATGTACACTAATGCCTCTTGTACAGCATGTAGTATGGGGGCTGTACACTTCAATATGGTGCTGAGTAGCGAGTTTATTTAGATCAAAGCATAGCATTGTGGATGTGCGATCCAGTTCTGTTTTCTCCCCCTGATATATTTATTATTTTTGTTTTTGGGAAAATGAAAAAAGAAAAAATAGTCTGTTTTCATATTTTCTTAAGTGTTTCTGTAAGTATTCCCACGGTCCCAACCACCAGAGAGGCTGACACTTTTTCCTATGGTGTGCAAGCACGACCTCCACTGATGAATCTGCAATTCATGACGCCTGGATATGAGCAGTGTATAATGTGATTGAAAATTGAATCAAGCCAGCAAAGGAAGCAATATAGACAATCACAATACATTAGTAAGTGCCTTTCATTAATTTTGTTTACGTGATATATGACATTTGTCATATTGAATAAAAAAACGTCAATACAGACTATTTTTTCTTTTTCCCCCTTTGACGGGATCACAGAGTGAGGGGGACCCCTCCCTCCCCATCACCCGTATAATACAGTACAGTACACTATATAGTGTACTGTACTGTATTTTCACTTTACACTTAGTCTGATCAGACTTCTGCCTTTAGCAGAAGTCTGATGAGCACCATGGAAAGCCAGAAGCCTGTGAAGGCATCCTGTTGCCATGGTAACCATCACCCACTGCCACAACAGAGCAGCAGGTGATGGGGCCCCCTCCCTCTGTGATCCCGTCAAGAATCGGGGGCTGAAAATGCACAGCAGCCCCCGATGGGAAAGGGAGGGAGCTCCCTCCCTGTTAACCCCTTCCATACAGCGGTCCCTACGGACCGTGGCATGGAAATGGTTAAACGGCTGACATCACAGCACAGATGTCAGCCGTTTCAAGCAGAGTGTCCGCAATGTGCTGACACTCTGCTTGCTAACCTCTCAGCCATCCTGGAAATTCTAAAATGTTGGTCATTTTGAAGTTTCTGATCCCCGCGGGCACGGACCGCGGGGATCAGAAACTTCCGAAAGCGCTGCAAACCGCAGGTCTGAATTGACCTGCGGTTTGCATTGATCGCCGATATGGGGGGTCACAGAACCCCCCTCGGCATTGTCCCAGGGTGCCTGCTGATTAACCTCTGTATCCGTAAGAGGTTAAGTCCCATTTCAATTTCAGTCATTTTTATATAGGGGATACACAGTGGCGTTGTGAGGGGGGTGCAGGCCGCATCGGGTGACACCAGTCTGATGGGGTGTCACCCGCCGGACCCAAGTTCCCAACACCACTAGCACCTGCCCCCTTGTACTTGTGTAGCTGATCTGATCCTCTACTTGCCGGCTGCGCGGGCATGAGTTCAGTCACTTCGGCGCGCAGTCCCGCGGTGGGTCTCATGGGATTACACGCCAAAGACACTGAACTTAACTGAACTCATACTCGCGCAGCCAGCAAGTACAGACTGTACAGGATCAGCGTCACAAGTACGGGGGGGGGGACTACATAATGGAGGGCAGTCTGGGGGCAAAATTAACTTGTGTGGGGGCAAATTTACTTAGTTTGGGGGGCAAATTAGTTATTAGGGGCAGTGTGGCAGGTAAACTGCATAATGGAGGGCAGTGTGAGGGTAAAATTACTTAGTGTGGGGGCAAATTACTTAGTGGGGGGGCAAATTACATAATGGAGGGCAGTGTGGGGGGTGAATAACATAATGTGGGGGCAAATTACTTAATGTGGGGCAGTGTGGGGGCAAATTACTTAATGTGGGGCAGTGTGGGGGCAAATTACATAATATGGGGCAGTGGGGGGGCAAATTACATAATGTGAGGCAGTGTGGGGGCAAATTACATAATATGGGGCATTGTGGGGGGCATATTACTTAATGTGGGGCAGTGTAGGGGGCATATTACTTAATGTGGGGCAGTGTAGGGGGCAGTATTACTAATGACGGCATTCTAGAAGGGAATTACTATTGGTGGGACAAGGAGGAGCACTATTACTAGGGGGAACTATTATTTCTTTAGGATAGTATTTGTGGTATTGGGGCCGAGGCACAATGAGCAGCAGGATAACACTGTGAGGACTGCAGGTTCGTGGATGATGATAGAAAAGTGAGGACACTAAGATGTCTGTGTGTCACACTATGCAGAGACGAGGAGCGGCTGAAAGAAGTGTCTGGACCAAATGGAGAAGATGATGACAGAGAAGATCTACATTGGAGGAGACGTCACCTGGGAGGTCCTGGATGTGAGAGGTACGTGCTGCTGTATATCAAGTACAGCAAAATGCGGGGGGAGGGGGGGGGGGACTTAGAGATTTGGGCCATATTCATTGGGGCTGTATATATAGTGTATTTATGTATGTGTACCATGTATATGGTGTATTTATGTGTATGTGTGTTGGATATATATGGTGTATGTGTCGTGACGCCGTGCGTCCGCCGTTCAGTAGGGTACCTGTTCTTAAAATTTTTAATCCCACCCCTGACCTCCCTCGTCGGCGATCTGTCTTCTTAGCCCCCCCTCCACGTCAGCGGTCTGTTTACTATCCAAACCCCCCCTCCCCCCCATCTCCCGATACCTCTTCTGACGGTCGGCAGGCTCAGTAAAGGACGTGAAGGGATTTTAGCGGCGCTGCGGCGGCAGGGCGGAGCTTGATGGACGTCCCCTACGTGACTCATCCCGAGGGGGGTGACACCATTTTCTACCGCACCGGATGATATCAGCTGTAGCAACGCCACTGGGGATACATCCTAGCATAAGTAAAAAAAAAGGGCTTCGGCCCTGGATGTTTTGTCCTAGGCCCGAATCTACTGCCTGCTGGACCCATATGACTGTACAATTGAATCCCTGCACTGCAGCGCTACCATACTGAATGATTTGCACCGGGCCCCCTGCTCAGCTGGTCCACAGATAGTGAAAATACAAGGGTGACTACTGACCAGGATGCACTGCAGGAGCTGAAAGCAGGGCCTGCCTTAGGGTTGTGAAAAAAGTGTGGCAAAACAGGGTGCATTGCCCTGCATTCCTGAAGAGGGCGCCAGAGCAACTTTCCCAAAGGCAATGAAGCTATTCATTTTCACCTTGCTCCATCCCTCCTTCCCCGTCATCAGCTCTTACCTAACAACTGTGACGGCCCCTGAGTTTTCTGTGAGCTGTGAAGTCTCTTGAGAAGGAAAGCAACAACTACTTCCTCCCACATGCTGTTTTGTTGGGAGCAGTTTGTGTGGTGCACTCGTCCGGACACCCCACAGAGATGAGAAAAACAAAAGAAGATTTGAGCCGCTAAACAACCAACTATGAAAAAATACTTTATTGTTACATAATAAATGTTACATATATTGTCGTTAAAAAGGGGAGAAGGGACAGAAAAAACACCATCCCGGCATACAATAGACCACTAAACACCAATTAAATACATGTATAATCGAAAATTCATCAATCAGATGTATGCCATCTTTATAAATTCTGGGGTGAGTCCTCAGCACTAATGGCATAAAGGGGGACAGGGGTGGACCAACAGGTACAAAGGTCCTCATATAAAATATAGATAATATTGTAGATGGAGTGTATACTGACCTATCCACAGTTAAACATAGCCTAGTGTCATAACAAACAGACAAACAGTCTGGGCGATGTACTCCACACACATGGACTCACCTGACAGTGATAGGGTCTATATGCTGGGATGGAATTACTTGTTTTCTAACCCCACAGAGATGACCTGCTGGTGCTGTCCCTGACATGTTTCACTAAGTTACTACAAAGGCTTCAAGTGGTGAGTCTATCTATATCTACCTCTTTCTATCTATCTATCTACATAATCAAAGAATGAACCAGCACCTCCAGGGTTAATAGCAGGTGCAAGCTACCATGCTATGCTATCGAGCTATGTATATACAAATAAAGTAGCAGCACACCACTAAAAGCACTAAGATACAAGTAAGATATCTATCATTATACTGTAACTATTTATCTCTCATATCTATCCATCCATACCTCTATGCCAGTCTGTCTATCTATCTATCTGCAACGGGCACCTCCCACCAGGGCCCTCCTATAACGCGTCCCAGATGTAGGAAAAGCAGAGTGGTGTAGTGCGGCCTAAATGTCTCTTTATGTGTCACGGTGCTACTACGTGGATACTGTTGGACCCCAGGCTTTGGCTCCGAAGCAATGAAAAGGGGGAACAATTAAGGGATTGGAAAGAACTTGAGTCCAGACCTTCAGATGAAGTTTAATGGCAGCTTTACTTTGAATAAATGTTTCTTCAAACAGTTCACAGGCTTTGTCTTGGTTCTAGCAGGATTTAGCATTAAACTGGCAGGCAAACTCAACTCTGCTCTATCCTTCTCTCACTCTGCTGTACTGACAAGCTGACTGGATAACTTGGCTTCTTCTTTATGCAGCACTTCACTTTTTAGTCGTTCTTATCGTCAGCCAAGAAACTTTACTCCTGGCTCCTGAGGCTTTAGGCTTCTGCCTCCATTGCCAGCAGAGCTTAAGGTGCTCTGGCTGGCGTGGGCACGTCCAGCAAAGACATGCCCCTTCACACCCTTCCTCTTGCAGGGGGTAAACTAAATTCTAACTCTAATTGGTCCCCACCCTTCTTGCAGGAAGTAGGACTAGCCCACTTCTCTCCAGAAGATAGCCCACTTCACTTCAAGATCTAAGATAGCTCTGCCAGAAAGGCTGCCATCTGCTGGTGAACCAGGCACATTAAATGAACAGTTACATAACATTATTATAAATGCACAATGTTGAGGGACCTGGAAATAAATATATAGGTGACATACAGGTTAGACCATAAAAGATAAAAGCAAGGTGCAGAAGTGGTAACATCACTCTGGGGTGTTACATATCCTCATACTGTAACTATTTATCTCTCATATCTATCCATGCATCCCTCTATGTCAGTCTGTCTATATGTCTGTCTATCTATCTATATATCTCATATCTATCTATCTATCTATCTATCATTCTCGTACTGTATCTATTTATCTCTTATATCTATCCATCCCTCCCACTATGTCAATCAATCAATCATTCTCATGTCTATAATATCTACAATCTCATATGTACTGTATTTTATTTCTATGTACTGTGGGGATTCGCTCTGGTAAACAGGATAAGTGGACGCAGTATAGAGGCACCAACCAGTTTGTAAACCAAAAGTTCAGTGTTTATTCACACGTTAGAAAGTTCACAGAACAAAAAAAACACTTTCAAGCAAAAATGTCACCTTGCAGGATTGGTGTCAGTTCACACCATGCGGCCTGTTCTGCCAACAAGAGTCTATCAGCAGGCTTTAGTCGGTCTGTTTCCTCTCACATAGGGTCTCAGCCCTCCTCCCCGGCACAAGCCTCAGATCCCAATACAGAGATCCCCTCTGCATGAACCCAGCTGTCTTTTAAAGGCAGCTAGGTGTTAACAAAAACCCGGACCGGCACCTGCGATCCAGTCCGGTGTTTGACCTTACCTGACTGCTAATTAGTTCAGCAGCACACACTGGGAGGAAAATACCTGCCTCCACATACAATTCCCTTTACTGTGTCACATACCCCCCCTTTGTTCAACCTTGAGGGGGTTAACACATGCATAAACAGTGCACCCGGGACAGTGCCTCCATGTTTCCCTGCAACCGGCCTGCTCTGTTCTCCACCGTGAACTCAAAGTTCTGCAGTGATCAGAGCCATCTGGTGACCCGGGACTTTCTCTCTTTCAGAGATGGCTTGCCACCGAGCCACGGGCACCCGGTACAGCTTTAACCAGACTTTTGCCTGGGGCTCAGTGACAATATCACGGTGGGTTACCGGAGGGCGTTCAGGGAGGTCAGAGAACACATCTGTGTTCCGACTAACAAACTCCCTGGCCCCCTGAGTCTGTTTAGCGGAAAAAGCTGTCAGTAATGTTTTCTGTGGCAGCCGCTTCCCCTGTAGCAGAGGGACCGGAATATCTTCCCCTAGAACAGCCGCGGACTGTTCTCAGTACAGGTCTCCCTAACCTTCCAAGGTTTTAGTAAATTGACATGGTAGACCTGCCTCAGCTTTTGCTGACCTGGCTGGCGTACCTTGTAATTTGTGTCTCCAACTTTCTCTGATGTTTTGTAGGGCCCCTGCCACCTAGTGAGGAACTTACTGTACAGGAGGCCCAAAAACCAAAACCAGATCTCCCCAGCAACAGTTACGCACCCCAGATGCTCGATTATAGGCCCGATTCTGGGCTGGCTGAGCTATCTTCCTATGCTCCCTACGTATCCTATTCAGTGGGATTGTCTCCCCCTCACCCACTGGACCTACCGTGGGCCCCTCCGCCTTGGGTTTCTGGTGTTCTAACACCACGACTGAGCCAGGCCTCGCTACTGGAGTATGTACAACGGCCGGCCACAGGACTGGGAACAATGGAAAGTCTCTTCCTAGTATCACTTTATAGTGCATGCTGGTGGTTACGGCCACCTCATGGATCTGCTTGCTGGCACACGTGATTAGCTACACCAGAGCAGTGGGGTACTCTTTTAAATCCCCATGTATGCTGAGCACCCCGACTTTCCGTCCCGTAAACTCGGTGGGTTGCACCAGGGAAACCCTCACAAGGGTCACCCGACTCCCTGAGTCCAGCAGAGCCACCACGGGAGTGATTCCCACCTCCACCTGACACAAAGGTTTGACCTTACTTGACTGCTAATTAGTCTAGCAGCACACACTGGGAGGAAAATACCTGCCTCCACATACAATTCCCTTTACTGTGTCACAGTACCTACATAGATACCCCCACCATAATAGATTTGGATTTTTGTATTCCTTTTATTTGGTGTTGGGATATGATCCCTGTCCATATGACTTATTGCTCCATGCAATCTTCATGTAGGTGGACACACTGTTCAAGAGAACCAAATCCACAATGAAAACCTGGCATAATTATGTGTTACATGCAAATTTTTTGTGGATTTTACTGCAGATTTGCCATGGATTTCACCCTATACATTGCAAATTCCACACTAAAACCAGCACACATACACTGCGTGCAGAATTATTAGGCAAATGAGTATTTTGACCACATCATCCTCTTTATGCATGTTGTCTTACTCCAAGCTGTATAGGCTCGAAAGCCTACTACCAATTAAGCATATTAGGTGATGTGCATCTCTGTAATGAGAAGGGGTGTGGTCTAATGACATCAACACCCTATATTAGGTGTGCATAATTATTAGGCAACTTTCTTTCCTTTGGCAAAATGGGTCAAAAGAAGGACTTGACAGGCTCAGAAAAGTCAAAAATAGTGAGATATCTTGCAGAGGGATGCAGCACTCTTAAAATTGCAAAGCTTCTGAAGCGTGATCATCGAACAATCAAGCGTTTCATTCAAAATAGTCAACAGGGTCGCAAGAAGCGTGTGGAAAAACCAAGGCGCAAAATAACTGCCCATGAACTGAGAAAAGTCAAGCCACTTGCCACCAGTTTGGCCATATTTCAGAGCTGCAACATCACTGGAGTGCCCAAAAGCACAAGGTGTGCAATACTCAGAGACATGGCCAAGGTAAGAAAGGCTGAAAGACGACCACCACTGAACAAGACACACAAGCTGAAACGTCAAGACTGGGCCAAGAAATATCTCAAGACTGATTTCTCTAAGGTTTTATGGACTGATGAAATGAGAGTGAGTCTTGATGGGCCAGATGGATGGGCCCGTGGCTGGATTGGTAAAGGGCAGAGAGCTCCAGTCCGACTCAGACGCCAGCAAGGTGGAGGTGGAGTACTGGTTTGGGCTGGTATCATCAAAGATGAGCTTGTGGGGCCTTTTCGGGTTGAGGATGGAGTCAAGCTCAACTCCCAGTCCTACTGCCAGTTTCTGGAAGACACCTTCTTCAAGCAGTGGTACAGGAAGAAGTCTGCATCCTTCAAGAAAATGCATGATTTTCATGCAGGACAGTGCTCCATCACACGCGTCCAAGTACTCCACAGCGTGGCTTGCAAGAAAGGGTATAAAAGAAGAAAATCTAATGACATGGCCTCCTTGTTCACCTGATCTGAACCCCATTGAGAACCTGTGGTCCATCATCAAATGTGAGATTTACAAGGAGGGAAAACAGTACACCTCTCTGAACAGTGTCTGGGAGGCTGTGGTTGCTGCTGCACGCAATGTTGATGGTGAACAGATCAAAACACTGACAGAATCCATGGATGGCAGGCTTTTGAGTGTCCTTGCAAAGAAAGGTGGCTATATTGGTCACTGATTTGTTTTTGTTTTGTTTTTGAATGTCAGAAATGTATATTTGTGAATGTTGAGATGTTATATTGGTTTCACTGGTAAAAATAAATAATTGAAATGGGTATATATTTGTTTTTTGTTAAGTTGCCTAATAATTATGCACAGTAATAGTCACCTGCACACACAGATATCCCCCTAAAATAGCTAAAACTAAAAACAAACTAAAAACTACTTCCAAAATTATTCAGCTTTGATATTAATGAGTTTTTTGGGTTCATTGAGAACATGGTTGTTGTTCAATAATAAAAATAATCCTCTAAAATACAACTTGCCTAATAATTCTGCACTCCCTGTAATTGACGCTGTACATTTCAAAATGGGAACGGCAGATCATTTTCTGCTTGGAAAAAATATGCAAAATGTACATGAGATGTGTCAGATTTCATTCACTTTGCTGGCACTGTATTATGCAGTGTTTTTTCCACAGAAACATCCATGTGGAAAAACTGCACATAATCCGCAAAGTGTGCAAGTGAACGTACAGAATATCCACACAAATTTATGTCTTTGAACCCAAACCCCACCAAAAACCACAAGTGTTAATTGCGGGTTTAGGTGTGTATTAGGTCAGTTCTGCCACAGATTTTACCCTTCCTTTGAAAAGAGTGAAATCCACACCAAAGCCACAAATATAGCCGACATGCTGCAGATTTCTAAATCCGCACGGCAAAGTGTACATGAGGTTTGTGCAATCTCATACACCTTGCTGTACATTTAGGCCAGCTGCACACTGTGCAGATTCGTGTGCAGAAAATCTGCATGGATTCCTCACCAAAGCCGCACAGTGTGGTTATGTGGTTTTTGGTGTGGATTTCCGGCAGATCTCATCCTTCCATTGAAAAGGGTGAAATCCACTCAAGAAAAATGCAGCAACACCTGACATGCCGCAGATTTCGAAATCCACATATCAGGTCAATTTCTGCACCTAAGGTAAAAAGAACGTGTAGTTGAGATTTGTCTAATCTCATACACTTTGCTGGTACTCTATTACGCTGCCGTTTTTCCACATGAAAATCTGCACCATGTGCAGGCATCCTAAAAGTAACCTCCATGGTAAAAATACTTAAAAATCTGCATTTCAGGTCAAATTCTGTGCTGAAAATGTCCGCTTTATGTAGATGTGGTTTGTTAAAATATCATTAGGACTTTTTAGGAAATCGGTCCTTTCTTTTGTCTTTTAACCCCTTATGGATCGGGCTCATTTTCACCTTAAGGACCAGGCCATTTTTTGCAAATCTGACCAGTGTCACTTTATGTGTGAATAACTTTAAAACGCTTTTACTTATCCAGGCCATTCTGAGATTGTATTTTGCCACATATTGTACTTCATGACACTGGTAAAATGGAGTCAAAAAATTTCATTTTTATTTATAAAAAAAATACCAATTTCACCAAAAATTTTGAAAAATTTGTAAATTTCCAAGTTTCAATTTCTCTACTTCTATAATACATAGTAATACCTCCAAAAATAGGCAAAGATTGTAAAATTTGATATTTTGGTACCAGCGCTGGAAAAAGAAAAAGAACAGGGGATAGTTTATATAAAATTCAGATTTACTAATAGACGATTACGTGTTCCAGTAAGGCAGTAACTTGGTGTCAGGTAATTTGTATGGCGGGTATCCAGTCCAGCGATGTAGTGGAATAACTCGCAGTGCTTCTTGCTCGACCTCAAAGCACGTGCGCCGCCCCGGCCGGTGGCTGGCGTGCGCGCGAAGGAGCTATGTTGGTATAAGGTTCCGGAGCGTGTAGTGTGACATCACAACAGTCCTACGGAAAGATCCAGAGACCAAAAAGCGATCCTACGCGTTTCTAAGCCTACGGGCTTCTTCGTCAGGGATAATTGCTATGTTTGTTCCTTGGATTAAATAGGTGCCCGGTCCCCAGGGAACAAACATAGCAATTATCCCTGATGAAGAAGCCCATAGGCTTCGAAACGCGTAGGATCGCTTTTTGGTCTCTGGATCTTTCCGTAGGACTGTTGTGACGTCACACTACACGCTCCGGAACCTTATACCAACAAGTCTGAGAACCATAGTTTTTTTTCGATTGTCAGTGGCTAAATGGAATTAAATTGGGGAAGGGATTTATAAATGTAGTACTCCATGAAAGTGTGATACTCCCTGAAACAACCAATAATGCAGAGGCCCGGATGATCGGGGCACGTGTCACACTGAGTGGTGGTGTCCTTCCCTATCCCCCTCATGTGACACACTCTACACCTTTTTTGGGTCTGTCCCTTCTTTCCAGTATGGGGGACCACACCTGGAAAGTGTTGGCCAGGGACGATCTGGGCACCTCCAATTTCCAAAGTACTCTGGCCTGCTCTTTCCCAGTCAGAAAAGATCAGGGCCTTGAGGACTGCCTCATAGAACTGGAGGAATTTGTTGCCAGCGCTCCGGGACAGCACAAAAGAGTTGTACAAGGCTACCTGTACCAAGTAGACCACAACTTTTTTTTACCATGCCTTGGTTTTGCGAATGGCGTTATATGGCTTGAGGACTTGATCAGAGAGATCAACTCCTCCCATATAAACTATTGTAGTCGACGATACAATCGGGCTTGAGGACCGTTGCCGCGGTACTTTGCACAGGGACAGGGGTGATGCCGTTACAGTGAATTTTAGACAGTACAATGACATCACTCTTGTCCTTATGAAATCTGGCAGCTTAAAGGGAGTGTCTTTTATGCTGCAGCTAAGGGGGCATGTGCATGCTCTCCCTATCACAGCTCAGGAGCCAGTTGAAGGATGAAACTGAGCATGTGCAGCCATCTCAGTGAGCAGGTCAAAGAAATAAGAAAAAAAACAAACAGCAGGTGGCGCTACACAGATACATTTTATTGAATAACTCTGTGGCTATGCAAAATTTTTAATTACATATAAATGCATAAGTATTCAGACCCAGGGGCTGGTTTGAAAACTGTAGAATATTTTCTGTGGGACAACCCCTTTAAATGTTTCCCTCTGTAACAGCTCTTTTTTACATAAACGTAACTTTCTTTTGTAAAATGAAACGTAGGTCAGCATCCTTACACAGGACAAGTATGGATTTGCAGATGATTGCCACAATATCCTTACAGATATGGCTGAAATGTGTACTAATGGTAAATTTGTCACATGTAGAGGCACATCTATCTTGAGATGATCTTTTTGTTGTGTACATGGGTTCTTCAAGCAGCAGCCCTTTCTTTGGCCCCACTTAAATGAATGACATTATACCCGCGGTTGCTCAATCTGATCATGATGTGTTCACATTTCCTTTCAAATGCAGACTCTTCACCGGAAACTCTTCTTGCCCTAACAAATTCACCCATGTGTGGGTTTTTGTGGGTCTACAAAAGCCTCTAATATGAACACGTTACTAGACAGGCCCTTATCAATTGGGCATTTAAAAGATGACTAGCAATCGGAAGTTGGTGAGTATTTCTACAGAATTGGGATGTAATATGTATAATAATGCTCTCAGGCCTTTTTAAAGGCATAAATGCTACACCTGGCCAGTCAAATACGCTGAGAGGCTGATGAAAAAGATCCTGGTTCCCTTTGGAATGATTGGGTGCAGTCGGAGAAAGCCTGCATGTCAGTTCACTTGGTATAGCTGTTGTGCCTGTCGAGCAAAAGCACCTGGGTGAGCACAACTGGCTGATGTAAATGTGGCATGGGGATGGGGAAAGGTGGATTGTGCATAATGACAGATTTTACTGTCATTACTGGTGAACTTCATGGGGTGGAGATGAAGCCCCAGGAAGGAAGATTGAGCTTCTGGGAGGAATATGAAGCCCACTGTGGGGTAACTAAGCCCACCACTGAGTCCTTGAGGGCCAGGCAGAAAGTTGGGTATCTCGGCCAATGGTCTTCAAATTAATTGACATGGTAAGCTTACTAAATGTTTGCAAGACCCATTTAAACACAGTTTTAAACCTCTGGCCCAGGATTTATGGCCCCTTGCTGGGATGGATCGGCAGTCTGCCGCCTGCTTTTTCCTTCCACAAACTCTAGGAGCCAAGATCCAGGCATTGGTAAAACCTCTGTTTGGAACCCGAGGCTGCAAAACTCTGCCCTAGACACAGCGTCTGCTGATGCTCCATAAGGGAGCAATTTCAGATTTCCTCCTCTGATGGCAAATTAGAACCTTACCTCTTTGAGCTTGCTTTAAAAATCAACATGTGCCCTGCTATGAGGAGACGTTCCCATGCACCGTCCCCCTCCATGGTCCAATCCCCACCCGTTCGGGGTCATTGGGGGGGAAAGCGCCACTGGTTCCCGGAGACAAGGAACTCTGGTGTGGGCTCAGCGACTGCTAGGGTCTTATTACAGTTCCAAGAGAAGATTACAGGGTTTGTGCAGAAGGAATATATTGATGACCTATCCTCAGGACAGGTCATCAATATCTGATGGGCGGGGGTCTGACAACCCAGCTGATCAGCGTTTTGAAGAGGTAACGATCCATGCGAGAGCTGCTTCCTCTTCATTACACTCGGCGGCGTCTCCTTTGCAGTGGTGGCATTCAACTGAATAGAGCGAGTACTTGTGATTACACTTCACTTCCGAGACCTCGGGCAGTGGAGCACTGTCTCCTCTTCAAACAGATATTGATGACCTATTCTGTGGATAGCTCATCAATGTATAGCACCTACACAAACCCTTTAAGCCCCAGGGAGGAAGATGAAGCAGTCCTCTCGGCATGACTGACCTCTATTGAGTTGGAGCTAGCATCCTTTCACACCCCCAGTACCTGAGGTCCATGCAACAAGAGAATGGGAGGTCGGTACCCGGGGCCATGGAAATGTGGTCAGGACACAATAAGCGTCCATGTCCGTTCAACTACCAGGGTTGAAGATTATGCACTTAGCTGGAAAATGAAGCCACAGGCTCACAGTGTCAGGCACCTTGAGGGCCACAGCCACCCTCACTGCCTCAGTCACCTCTCCTACCCTCTCCTCTCTCCTCACCTAGTGCTTTTTCTATGAGCCAGGGTGCTACACATCAACTTTATCATGACACGGGTTCCTTGTTGATAAATTTGTCATCGCTGAAAAGCTTGTCATCTCTGTTCCATCCTCTTGCTGCACAGGTTTAAAAACGCACCACTGGATATCTGGCTTTGTCGCTATGCAATATTTAATGGACGCTCACTCCCAAGCAATACCACCCAAACCAAAGATTATGAAAGAAGTGCACAAAACACTTAAATTGGGTGTTAAATAGAGAGAATTTATTTAACATCAAATGACTGTATTTTTATTCAGTGCCTCCAATTTATTCTCAGGCCAATCGCTATGGGCATCGAACATGGCACACTCCCAACGAAAAGTCACACCCCCGCACTCAGGAGAGGAAAACCCCCTGTGGGGGAAACCTAGGGCCGGACTGGCCATAGGGCAGACTGGGCATTTGTCCGGGTAGCCGGGCCGCCTGGTGGGCCGGGCCGAACACAATCAGCTGGGCCGCCGGCTGAGTTTTTTTTTATTTTTAAATTAATGTGGCAGCAGCCGGGCAGGAGTGGAGATGAGCACCTCCATTGTGGAAGCGCTCATCTCCATATTCATCTGTATCGCCGTCCTCAGGACAGCGATACAGATGAATGGAGCAGGGGAGAGGAGTCTCCCTTGCACATTTTTCTGATAGGCTACAGGCACTAGGCCTGTAGTCTATCAGAGGCCGGTGCAGGCGGAGCGATGACGTCATCGCGCGCGCCGCCCAAGCCGTACAGCTCGGGACACAGGCCGGAAGAGGCTTGCATCGCATCGCTGACAGCAGCATGGAGGTAAGTATATGAGTTTATTGTTTTTATTATTTAATTTTATACTATACTGTGGCAAGAAGGGGGGTGGGGGCCCTATATACTGGCACAATATAGGGGGGGTCGGCACTATGGAGAAGAGGGGAACTTGGGGAAGCACTATGGGGCCATATATACTGGCACAATATGGGGGGGCACTATGGGGCCCTATATACTGGCACAATATGGGGGGACACTATGCAGAAGAGGGGAAGCACTATGGGGCCCTATATACTGGCACAATATGGGGGGGTCGGCACTATGGAGAAGAGGGGAAGCACTATCGGGCCATATATACTGGCACAATATGGGGGGGCTTATATACTGGCACAATACGGGGGCACTATGGAGAAGAGGGGAAGCACTATGGGGGCCCTATATACTGGCACATTATCGGGGGGCACTATGGAGAAGAGGGGAAGGAGCACTATGGGGGCATCTACTGGGGGCCCTATATACTGGCACGCATTATAGGTGGGCACTATGGAGAAGTGGGGGACAAGAGCACTATGAAGGCATTATATAGGGGCATTTAATACTGGCACCCATTTTGATGCCACTATGGGGAAGGGAGGAAAGGAGCATTATGGGGGTATCTATGTGGGGCAGTCTATAGGGGCATTTTATAGTGCCACATTATGGAGAGCACTATGGAGACGGGGAAGGAGCACTATGGGGGCATCTTCTGGGGGGACTATATAGGAGTATTTTATACTGGCACAAATTATAAGGTCACTATGGGCACCTAAGCTCAACTGGTGGCACTAAGTGTTATTTGTAGTAGCACACAGTACGGGTCATTGGAACACATGAGGGCACTCTGGGGACATTGGCTCTACTGGGGGCACTAAGAGGAGGTATTTATTTTTTTACTGCCACACAACGGGGCATTTTTTGTACTGGTGTACATTATAAGGGGGGGGGGTTCTACTGTCACACATTATAAAGAGAATTATTACTATCGGGGCATTATGGTGGGCTTTATTAGAACTGGGGGACTATGGGAGCATTATTACTTGTGGGACACAATTACTGTTGGTGGCACTGTAGGAGCACTATTACTACTAAATGCACTCTGGCAAAGAAATAATTACTATTGTTGGGACTTTGGGAGCACTATTACTTTGGGGGCACCCTGGCACGGCATCAGCTTAGCACTGTTCTTTTTGCAGTATAGTTTTAAGGGGGCGCAGCTTCTCAGTATTGGGGGTGCATGATGGGATGTTAATTGGAGGATGATGGAAAAGTAGGAAACTAAGATGTCTGTCAAACGTGAGATGGCTGAAAGAAATTATCACGGTGGTCTGGTCTGAATGGAGAAGATGAAGAAAGAGAACATCTACATCAGAGGAGACGTCACTGGATATAAGATGTATGGGGCGCTGTATTAGGCTACTGCGTTAGTGATCCTGGCAGGCTGTTCCAGCTGAGAATTCATTGGATCCGGCACTGCTGGATGCAGACAGAATGCCCGCCAGCCCCATTAACTATAATGGGGTACGGCAGAGATCCGGCCACAATCTGGGAAAATAGCAGAGAATCAGCGGGACATAAACCGCTGCATGCTGTGCTTTGTGTCCAGTCGATTCCTTGCATTTTCTGCCGGATTAGGTGGCCGGATCGTACTAAGACCCCTAATGTCACCTGGGGAACCCCAAAGAAGCTTGTGTGTTGGCTGAAGCCTTCCTATCTTACTGGTGGCTGGCCCTGCCTCTCAATTGTCCTTCTGGTTTTGGCTCCGCCCCTAGACTGTAAGGGGGTGGGGCCTGTTGGGGTCATGTGATTGGGCTGCTCAGTGAAAAATGCCCGGGCCTATTTTTTGTCCCAGTCCGGCCGTGGGGAACCTCTAGGGAACCATGGCTGGAGGGTTGCCCTTCCCTTGGGCTTAGAAGGCTAATGCCAAAATGGAACAAGATATTTTATCAGAAGGTGTACATTTTCAATAAAACATGATAGAAATTCATTAAAGATATGACAGAAAGGACATCAAATAGTCATACATGTTAAAGAAACAGATTAGTATGCAGTTATACAATATTAAACACTCTGTGCCAGCCTCTTACGGAGATAGCCAAATTCGACCACTCCTGGCCTTATAGACTCATGGCCGAAGCGATTTGGTTTTGGGGACTTTATCACCTGTCCACCTGTATCTACAGTAGGACAGTCCTATTTCTGGTGGTCAACAAAACCATTTGTATCCCGCTTGGAGCTAAGTATCATATTCAGTATAACATTTGTTTATCTATGATTGTATTGAGATCACCCCCTGATGAGCCTGGAAAGTTCTAGGTGAAACACGTCGGTGTCTCGTTTTTCTATCTGGAGAGCTTCAGCGGTACCGATTCTCTGGGATAACCGTTGACAATCTTTATGTAATTATCTTCGCCTTGTTAGGGTTCAACAGGGACTGGATAGGATTAGGTTCGGGGAATCTTTGAATCCTTCTCTCTATCCTGTCACTACGAATGTCTTCATGGGGGTTACTAATCCCCTGTAAGAAATTCAAGTAATTGTATGTCTCTTTGCACAATATAATGGTATAAATATACCCATAGCCTTTTAATATAATAAAGGTATTTTTAAAAGTCACTTTCTTTAGCCGTCTAAATCCCCTTTGATATATAGGTGACAGAGTATCTAAGTATAAATCCCAATGATTGTTGGTGCACTCCTGGCCTTACACGTAAATTTTCAGCAGCTGGCGCTGGATGTGAGGGAGATCTGGTTGCAGCATCTGTTGACCCATTGATGGCTAGGGCTAATTTGGATGATCTGGCTGGCTAGGTGGATTGGGCTGATCTGACTGGCTAGGTGGATTGGGCTGATCTGGCTGGCTAGGCGATAGGGCTGATCTGGCTGGCTAGGCGGGCGTCCCCTTCCTCCCTCTACAGATGGTGAAGCTCCATGTCTCCAGACACATCAAGCATGGCTCTGCAAATGGCCATTTGTCCTTCTGTTATGGAACCTTCATCTGTGGGTTCTTTATGTCATAGACTTATGCATCTATGACATCAGCAGCACAATTGCCATATTTACTACAGGGGCTTATTATTGATACCTACCTCATGCACTTTAACTATGAAGTCAGCCACAGTGGTCCCAAGTATTAACCCTTTCTTGACTGACTGGAGACTCTACAATGTACTTGTCACTAGAAAGGCCCATAATCACTATGTCATTTAAAAGCTGCCCTAACAATAGTAAGTTAGGGAGTGTAATGACAGATTTGAGGTGTAATATGCACATTTATGCCCTCAAGTCCATTTGCTACATCTGAATTTACACAGATTCCAGTGGACTTTTCTTTTGGTGCCAATAAGTAGCGATCTACCAAACTATCACATTAACAAGATATTAGTATAACCAGTTTCTTATACATTGTCTTTGAAATGACCAATACCTCATCTAAAAAAATCAGCATGGAAGCTTCCACAAAGAGTACACATTCAAAACGAATAGGAATCATGATTGGTACAGAGAAGAATCAAGGGGGTCATTTATCAAACTGGTCTAAAGTAGAACTGGCTTAGTTGCCCATAGCAACCAACCAGATTCCTCATTTCATTTTCCAAAGGAGCTGTCCAAAATAAAAGATGGAATCTGATTAGTTTAATTTATGCTACAGATTTCCACTGTATATTTCACCGTTTGCAATGTGTAGAGTTAGATCTTTGGTAAATCCGCACCGATATCCACTGTGGAATGTCAGCAAAATCTGCAGTAAAATTTCCATGTTTGGCAATGTTCCCCATGTGGCCATGCCATAGCAGCCAGAACTGGTAGTGCACGTGCGTATGTCCTACCAGCCCTACAACATAATGAAGGTGACATTCCAGGATCTGTTTAGAGGGTGCTGTGTCCTCTGTTATTAAAGGACTTGTTTTATCTGGAAATTTATGGCACATCCCCAGGTTACAGTGTCTAGGTTCCTAGCTCTGACACCTGCTGCTGTCTCAAGAACGGGACCCTGTCACACACAGCCAGGAAAGGGGGAAGTGGCCGACGTTGTGCTGCTCTCTCCCTTCACTTTTTATTGGGGCTTAAGAAAATAGCCAAGTAGGCGAGCTCCGCTCTTTTCGGATGTGACATTTTATATATGGATATGCCGTTAATGGGCAAATATTTTACCCCGCAGCGCAGGTTTTGTCTATCAATCTGAAACTGTTGGTTTCCAACCACATATTTACTATGCTTTTCTGTGCTTCTATAGGAACTCGACTTTATGGATTAAACACACAGCAGTCATAGCATCACCAAAATGTATGATGCAGCGACCAAGCAGGTTAAATCACCAACCACACAGACGGTTACAACAGTCTTCCTATCTGCGTGGCATGCCGGTGGATGCCAGGCTGATAGTTAAGGCAAGAAGCTTTCAGGATACAAGCCCCACACCAGCATCCCAGATGGAGAAACCAAGAGTCAACAGAGATCACAACAGTCATCGTCTCCATGTGCACATCCAACAAGGAGGTCAGATGGGCACATTTCAATATATTTCCATCCTTCACAATAGGTAAGTGAGATATACAGGTAAATAGACCCCAACCAGGTGGAATTATCAATGGCTCTGATCCAGGGTCTTCCGACCAATGGCCTTTTCTCAGGGTCAAGAATAATTTTTTTCCCTGTGACACAAATTGGCCAAATGTATTTAGGTTTTTGCCTTCTTCTGGATCACAATTTTTCTCTGCAGGGATTTTGTTTTAATAAATGATTTTGAAATGAATAACCGTGTCTTATGTTTATTTTTTCTATGTGATAAGGAGCTCAAATAAAAGTGTCCTGCTGTTTTCACCTATCACCACTTACACTGAAGTAAGCTATGACTTTCATTTTGAAACAGAACTGGTTAAGTGTCATCTAAGAATTTTCAGGACAGTTGGAGGACTTTGAATTTGGGTTGAGTTTATTCATCCAGTATGGAATTTTCTGACCAGTTAGGTAGAATAGGACCTGCGATAGATAGACGGCCTATCTTGTAGCGTGTATTGTATATCTTATTGTGTGAGTTGTATCCCATATTGTTCTGATCCTTCTGTATTTGATAAAGCATGACTTTCGGCTCCGCTGAATCTGGGAGGCTGTGTGGTGATAGGAACATCTATTCTTTCATCCAATTTAATTATGCTAATACCAGATGTTGGGTCAACTGGGCCCTTGTGGTATTGTTTAATAAGATATACACCAATCTTCACACAAGCAAATCACAATGTATGGAGGTCTAGAGATAAATTCTCTACTCACAGCATGAGGTGGACAGGCTGTAGGTCTACATAGGAATATGAGTAAATATACATATTAGGTCTCATGTACACGGTCGTAAGTGTTTTATTGTCTGTAAATGGCGGATCCGCAAAAGACAGATCCCAGCCGAGTGCATGCCACCATTTTTTTTTTCAATCAATAAGTTTTTATTGACTTTTAGACATACGAGATAATCATCAATAAGCGGCAACACAGTCAGCGCTTCACATAGCCACATTGGCAGCGCCAACTCCACCGCATTACAGGTACATCAGTGAATAGTCAAAACAGACAAAATAGTAAACAACGAACATTCAGTACATTCATGGGATAGGTACATATATAGATATTGCCTTGTACGACAGGCACTTATTAGGTATTTAGACCAGGATTAGTCAGGGGATTGTAATGCAAGCGGGGAGAAACTCCAGGAACTCCATTCCCTCTCAAACGCTGCGGATGAGTGTCCAGCTCTCGCTAACATTTTCTCATGGATGTAAGTGGAATTAAGCTTGCGGGTAATATCCGTTAAGCTGGGGACATTCTGGGATTTCCAGTTTTGAGTGATAGCCAATTTGGTTGAAAGGAAAAGATGCCCCAGCACCACCCTTACATCGCGAGGTATTTTATCCAGATCGATGTAAAGAAGGGCCAATGAGGGAGATGGCAAGAGCTCGCTACCCATTAGGTCCGAAGCAAGGGAAAATGTGGTATTCGATACACCTTGTAACAAAGGACAGGACCATAGAATATGATATAGTGTGCCTCTCTGACCACAGCCCCTCCAGCATAAATGTGAGGATCCTGGGAAAATGTGGCTTAAGCGGTCAGGAGTGTAGTACCACCTCCAATGTAGTTTTCATCAGTGATTCATAATGCATAGCACATCTAAGATTTTTGGAGATAAAGGTGAAGGCCGAGGATCACTGCTCATCTGAGAATGTTAATCCAAGGTCTTTTTCCCAGGTGTGTAGTGGGGTCGTTTTGGTAAAAATCCTTTGTCTCTGAGCATCATGTACAAGGGACGAAGGCGTATGCAATATGGCGGGGCGAGTGACCAGAATTTGAACACTTCCTGGTTGCCCATTAGCTTAAACGGGGAGTTGGTTGTGAGGAAGTGTCTAATGCACAAATACTTATAGAAATCTGTGTTTGGTATCAGGAATTGCTTGTGCAGGTATTTAAAGGAGCAGAGGGTGTCTGATATAAACAGCTTTGAGAGGAGGTCTAAACCGCTTGTCACCCAGGGCGAGACCGTGATATTGGGGATCAGATGGTTAAGCACCGTTATAGGAGTGGAGGGTGGAAAGGGTCCGGACACCTGAGGGCACAATTTGTGAAATTGGGAGCAATTTTCTAATGCCATGGATACGAGCGTCGGGGAGGAGGGTCAGTTGAACGTTGGATGGAGAGCCACTAACAAAAGAGACTTGAGGCTGCTTACAGAGGATAGTGTTGCTTCCATATGGACCCATTGTTTAGAGGGGTTGTCCATCCACCATTCTCTCAGCTGAGATATCTGCGAGGCCAGAAAGTACTCGTAAATATGTGGGAGACCCAGCCCTCCCCGACTGCTGGCTCTCTGCATTATCGTAGTTGCTATTCTAGGTCTGTGTTGTTTCCAGACTAGCTTATTGATCAGCTTAGTGCATTTCTTAAAGAAACTGGTTGGTGGGGTGATAGGCAACGTCTTGAATAGATATAAGAGTTTGGGAAGTATAAACATCTGAAACGATGCAATGCGACCTACCCAAGACGTCTCATATTTGGCCAAGTTGGAGAGGTCTTTCTCCATTGTTCCTAGGAATGGGACATAATTCACAGCATATAGGTTCATGAATGATGCTGTCAGCTTTATCCCTAGGTAATCGATTTGGCTATCCTGCCAGTCCAGGTCAAAGGCATCTTTAAGCGTCTCCACCCGGTCAGGAGAGATATTTATTGGAAGGGCTTGGGATTTAGCGGCGTTAAGTTTATAGAAGGAAAGATCTCCAAATTGAGATATAATGTCGATAGCAGCTGTGAGAGATGTCTGGGAGTTTGTCAACGTCAGGATAACGTCGTCAGCATATAAGCTAACCATGTGTTCTTTATCTCCTATACTAATTCCCTTTATCTCCGAGCACTGTCGCAAGGCCTGAGCTAGCGGCTCAATTGTCAGAATAAATATCAAGGGAGACAGAGGGCAACCCTGGCGGGTACCATTGGAAATGTCAAAGGGGTCTGAAAGCACCCCGTTAACCCATACCCTCGCGCTGGGTTGGGTATATAACGCTTTGATAGCCACCAGGATTGCCCCAGAGAATCCCATCCTCGATAGGACCGCAAAGGCAAACAACCAATTAATGCGGTCAAACGCCTTCTCGGCATCCAAGGTGACCAGCAGAGCAGGGATTTTTGATCTCTGCATTTAGTATATTTAAAGTACGCCTGGAATTGTCCTGGAATTGCCTGCTTCTAACAAATCCCACTTGGTCTGCATGGGTGAGGGTTGAGATGTAAGGGGGCAGGCAGTTCACCAGGATTTTTGCGTATTTTTTTGTATCGGTGTTCAGAAGCAAGATCGGGCGATATTTCTTTGTATCGTCCGAAGGGGGGTCAGTTTTAGGTATGGTGACTATTGTTGCTTGTAACCTCTGTTTCGGGGGACAGCTTGTGTTCACTATTTGTCGGAAAATTTGGCATAAATATGGGGAAAGTTCTCTTTGGAATGCTTTGTAGTATGCATTTGAGAATCCATCTGGGCCGGGGGCCTTGTTATTGGGTAGTTTTGTAATGACTCCAAGGATTTCTCGCTCTGTCACAGGGGAATTTAAATTCTCTAATTGGGCCTCGTGAGATTTGGGAGATCAAGGGAGCCTAGAAATTGATCTATAGCTGCCACTGTTTGAGAAGATTGATCTGACTGTGGCTTCAGGTTATAGAGGGCTTCATAGAAGCTTTTGAAGGAGTTCGCAATTCCTTGTGGGTCCATTATCTTTTTACCCGACGGTTTCGACGTGATGAAGGGGATCTTCGTTTTGGCGGTTCTTTCCTTCAGTCTCCGGGCTAGTAACTTCCCTGACTTGTTATCTTGCGCATAATAGGACGCACATATTGTTTTTAGATGCTTCTCATATTTATAGAGGAGCCACTCTTTTAATTGGAGGTGCAGGTTTTGCAATTGGATTCCTACAGTAACAGAGGGGCTAGTCTTGTTGCTGGATTCTAAGGATCTAATCTGTGTAGTCAGCGCAGTTATGCGCTCCTCTCTATCTTTTTTTGCCCTATATCCAGATTTTATAAACAAACCCCAAATGAATGCTTTGTGAGCATTCCATAGGGAGAAGGGGTTTGATACAGATCCATCATTTATGCGGAAGAATTCCACTAATCCCTCTTGAAATGTTAGTTTGTGTTTGGGGTGTTCCAACAGGAACGTGTTATTGCGCCATGGGGAATAGGGGGGTCTGTTGTTAGTCTCGCTAATGGTCAAAGTGATGGGCGCGTGATCAGACCATGTGATTAGTTCTATGGAGGAGTTTGTGGCATTACGCAAGAGGTGTCGGTCAACCAGAAAAATATCTATTCTGGAGTAGGTTTGATGGGCGTTTGAAAAGAACGAGTAGTCTTTTTCTCTATCATGATTGAGCCTCCAGACATCATAGAGGTCTTCTCTCAGTAAAAGGGAGTTGAGACTCTGAGGGTGAGCTCTAGCTTTGGATGTCGAGTCCATATGAGGATCTGATACAGAGTTAAAATCTCCCCCCCAGAGGACCAAGCCTTTCTTAACTGCGTTCACCTTGTTCATTAACTTACATATAAAGTGCAGTTGGTGCTTATTTGGAACATATACAAAGACCATAGTGTAAGTCACATTATTTATGGAGGCTATCAGGATAATATATGGACCATTTTGGTCTTCTATAGATCTGGACAACTGAAACACTACTGAATCTTTGATTGCAATCATCACGCCCCTCTGTTTTTTCGCATAATGGGAGTGGAAAATATGGGGGAAATGAGCATTTTTAAGTCTATGGGCATCCTCTTTCAGGAGGTGTGTTTCAGTTGCGCAGATGACATCCCCTCCCAGAGCCCTTGCTTCCTTCCACAGCATAGACCTCTTGAATGGGCTGTTTAGACCCTTAGTGTTTACTGCAACAACTTTAAAGACCATAGGAAGAAGGTTCTACGCACCATTAAAGGGAATCTGTCACTAGCATATTAGCAAAAAATTTTTTTCATTAATCCATGTGTAATAAAGTACCTTATTTCCATATGTCTTGTTCTTTTTATTCTGTGTCTTGTCATTTCTTCAAAAAAAACGCTTTTTATGATATTCAAATGAAGCTGTAAGGAGCCCAGAGGGGCGTTATTCTTTGTCCACGGTGCCCAGGAACGCCCCTCTGAAGTGCCGTGCCCGCCTAAATTTGAAAACTAAGAACTCCTCCAAGATCGCCTAAATCGCCTCCCAGAGGCGAGGCTAAGTGCTCTCTCCCCCCCCCCAGCGCCGCGCTCTGCGGCAAACACCCCCGATCCTCCTCTCGCCCGCATCCGAAATCCCACGTTATGTTCCAAGAGTCCAGAAGCTTCTTCCCGGATTCTAAAGAGGTGATAACCTGAACGGCTCCCTGGTGGTGGATCAGGACCTTGGTCGGGAATCCCCATCTGTATGGGATACTATTGCTTCGTAAAGCAGTAGTAAAAGCACTGAGAGATCGGCGCTGTTGAAGGGTAATAGCTGACAGGTCCGCAAAGACTTTGATCTGGCAGTATGGGGAGGGCAGAGTGCCCAATTTCCTGGATGCCGCCAGTAGCGCTTCTTTAATGTGGAAAAAATGGACGCGCACCAGGACATCTCTTGGTGACGAGCTAGGAAGATGTTTTGGCCTCATCGCCCCGTGTGCTCTATCCAGGGTTAGATCAAGGGGAGAGAGATCTGGGATCAGGGCTATCATGAGGCTCTGTAGATAAGGGGTCAAATCATTAGGTGCTATTTCCTCAGGGACCCCCCGGAATTTGAGGTTGTTCCGGCGTGATCTGTCCTCTAGGTCAACCACTTTTGCTTTAAGCCGGTAAATTTCCTCTGACAAATCATTGTGGGCATCTATGAGCTGGTTGTGTGAGGTAGCAAAGTCCCCCATTTTGGATTCTATATGATCCACCCTGCCCTCTACAGCCACTACAGCTGTTTGGAGTGGACGGACCAAGGAAGTTAAGTCCTTATGCATGGATTTGCTAAAGAGGACTAGCATGTCCTTTAGTAGATTGCTTGATGCAGGCTGATCATTAGTTGGGATCGCCTGGATAGTCAGGGTAGTGTGGTCGCTCACCTCACATATTGGAGTCTCCTCAGCCTGCTGCAGTCGCGGCCGCGCCTATTCTGCCGTAGGCGAATTTGAAGATGGCGCTGGAGGATTGGCGCGCTTCTGTGGACTCCCCGCCTGAGATCCGTAGGCTTCTCCGGGCCTCATGTGTATGGTCGGGGATCCTGAAGATGCAGGTGGGAGCAGGCCAGACGTGGCGTCAGGTGAGTCTGCAGCCATGTCACCCAGGGGGTTGTTCCGGGCCTCCAGTTTATCTAGGCCTTGCTGGCGGGATGGCGGAGGTGGTAAAGTATCCCCGGGAGGGCCGCCTTTCCCCAGGTAAAAGTCCAGCTTCCCCTGTTTTTTCATGGACCGCTTGCCTCTGGTCATCATCCGGGCTGTCTGCATTCTCTCAGCCGTGGTGGAGAGCTTAGTTATGGGGTATATAATTCTGCTGTCGCTAAAGTAGCGCTGGAGCATTCAACTCACGCAGCCATCTTACTCGGACAGCAAACCAAGCCCCACCATTTATTTTTTTAACTTCTGTAGAAATGTCCAATACTTGTCCACAAAGCGGACAAGAATAGGACATGTTCTACCATTCTACAGTTATTGGAGTGACTGTAAACACATTTGTGTGATCCTCTGAGGTGGAAGCAGGTAGACACTGACCCTTTTTTATGCTTAAAGGGGTTATCCCATGACTAATGTAAAAAAATAATAATCACACATCATATAGTACATGACAACCTCTTTTTAACAAAGTTAGAACCAGCCCTGTACCTCACATGGATCCAGAAATCTCCCCATTCATAGATTTATATCAAGCTGGCAGCTCAAAGGGAGTGTCTTTTCTGCTGCAGCTAAGGGGGCATGTGCATGCTCTCCCTATGACAGCTCAGGAGCCAGTTGAAGGATGAAACTGAGCATGTGCGGCCATCTCAGTGAGCAGGTTAAAGAAATAAGAAAAAAACAAACAGCAGGTGACGCTACACAGATACATTTTATTGAATAACTCTGTGGCTATGCAAAATTTTTAATTACATATAAATACAAAAGTATTCAGACCCAGGGGCTGGTTTGAAAACTGTAGAATATTTTCTGTGGGACAACTCCTTTAAATGCTGTGGAGAGAAAAAAATGTTTCCCTCTGTAACAGCTCTTTTTTATATAAACATAACTATCTTTTGTAAAATGAAACATAGGTCAGCATCCTTACACAGGACAAGTATGGATTTGCAGATGATTGCCACAATATCCTTACAGATATGGCTGAAATGTGTACTAATGGTAAATTTGTCACATGTAGAGGCACATCTATCTTGAGATGATCTTCTTGTTGTGTACACGGGTTCTTCAAGCAGCAGCCCTTTTTTTTTGGCCCCACTAAAATGATTGACATTATACCCACGGTTGCTCAATCTGATCATGATGTGTTCACATTTCCTTTCAAATGCAGACTCTTCACTGGAAACTCTTCTTGCCCTAACAAATTCACCCATGTGTGGGTTTTTGTGGGTCTACAAAAGCCTCTAATATGAACACGTCACTAGACAGGCCCTTATCAATTGGGCATTTAAAAGATGACTAGCAAACGGAAGTTGGTGAGTATTTCTACAGAATTGGGATGTAATATGTATAATAATGCCCTCAGGCCTTATTAAAGGCATAAATGAATAATAGGATAATGAGTGCTACACCTGGCCAGTCAAATACGCTGAGAGGCTGATGAAAAAGATCCTGGTTCTCTTTGGAATGATTGGGTGCAGTCGGAGAAAGCCTGCATGTCAGTTCACTTGGTATATCTGATGTGCCTGTAGAGCAAAAGCACCTGGGTGAGCACAACTGGCTGATGTAAATGTGGAATGGGGATGAGGAAAGGTGGATTGTGCAGAATGACAGATTTTACTGTCATTACTGGTGAACTTTCCGGGGTGGAGATGAAGCCCCAGGAAGGAAGATTGAGCTTCTGGGAGGAATATGAAGCCCACTGTGGGGTAACTAAGCCCACCACCAAGTCCTTGAGGGCCAGGCAGAAAGTTGGGTATCCCGGCCAATGGTCTTCAAATGAATTGACATGGTAAGCTTACTAAATGTTTGCAAGACCCATTTAAACACAGTTTTAAACCTTTGGCCCAGGATGTATGGCCCCTGCTGGGATGGATCGGCAGTAGGGTTGAGCGAACCCAAACTGTAAAGTTAGGTTTCGTACCGAACTTTAGGATTTTTGGACCCCGGACCCGGACCCGAACATTTCAGTAAAAATTCAGGTTCGGGTTCGGTGCTTTCTTGGCGCTTTTTGAAAGGCTACAGAGCAGCCAATCAACAAGCGGTTAACTGTCTGACCTTAGAAGCCATCACAGCCATACCTACTAATGGCATGGCTGTGATTGGCCAGTGTAGCATGTGACCCAGCCTCAATATAAGCTGGAGTCACGTAGTGCTGCACGTCACTCTGCTGTGCTTAGTGTAGGGAGAGAATGCTGCTGGTGATTTCAGGGAGAGAATAGAAGAGACTCTGCTCAAAATCTGAATCTAACTCGATCAACATATATTGTGGGTGCGCATTCACACTTGAAGGTGCCACTCCCTCAAGCAAATACTACATAGACAAAAAAAATTCCACAGAAAAAACTAAGATAAAAACATCCTGCACGATATGATATACAAATGTGCGGATGTCCCTGATAATAAGTGCATTATTATCTTATTTCTGTGGTTTTCTTCAATAATATGGCCAGGGACATCCGCACATTTGTATATCATATCGTGCAGGATGTTTTTATCTTAGTTTTTTCTGTGGAATTTTTTTGGTCTATGTAGTATTTTCTTGAGGGAGTGGCACCTTCAAGTGTGAATGCGCACCTATTTTATCTTGGGAGTAGCATTCCTCTGCACTTTTGCCCCTCCTATCCAATAGAGCGCCTTGATTAGGTGGTACATATGGGTGTGCTGGCTCCTCCTCCCATTGGTTGCTTGATGCACATGGAGCTGACTAGGAGCAGCACACCATATGTGCGGCGTCTGCGCTCCTGAACATAGAAGCCCAATGGCTTAGGTAGGTTTAGCGTAGGACCCGCCTGACCTGAGACCACCTTGGCACTTGGTAGGCGGGCTTAGATGTGTTTTGATCAAAATATATTGACTAAGTGTCTCAGATATTATTATATCAAAATGAGGACTTTGTCCATGTATAATGTTTGCATCTACTTTACTAAGTGCAATATTATAATATTTCAGGCCTTGCAGCATAAGCACGTTTGAAATTCCTGGGTTATATACTGCTGCCATATTAAGTTATTAAACAAACACCCGTTTGGGCAAAAAAAGTTTATTTGGCAGTGTTCTGCTTCGCGTTATTGAACTGTTGTATAACACTAGTCAGACAGCTTAACAATAATTCAGAAGTCAAGAAACGTGAGACATCAGATCTGTATGTATTCTCTTTTCTGAATAACTTTGTAAAACTACAATATAAACATAAACAAAACATATGTGTCAGTACATTAAACATTATACAGCAGCCTCACTCCATCAGTGAGAGTACTCACAGACAATTCCATTATTAGTCCAGGAATAGATCAAGAGCTCCTCTGCATGCAGCCTGCAAGATCCAGGATCAGTGATGAAATGGAGGAAATACAGTTCCAGGTTAAAGGTTACTGCCTCTGACAATACACTTCCTGTAAAGTTCTGGCGAAGTAGAAACTAACTTTGACCACTAGATGGCAGCAACGTCAAACATAACATTTCAGTATCATCTTTACAGCACATTACATCCATTTATTATGCACAAAATGGGCAGAACACTCCCTGTCTGGCATAATTTATTATGTCACTACCTAAATAACTACTGCTATGCAGGAAAAACATATAAACAGGAAATGGAATCCTAGCTAATCAGAAACTAAAACTATAATGTCAGTTATAGGTCTAAGATAGATTTTGGAAGTCCCATTCTTTGCAATCTTGACCTCCACCTTCCTAACCTTGCCATCCCTGCTTGGTAGAGCATTGACAATAAGTCCTACAGGCCACTCGTTCCTGCTCTCTTGGCTGTCTTTTAACAGAACAACATCACCCACTTTTACATTTGGGCGATCCTCAGTCCATTTCCTACGGTGTTGCAGATTTGACAGATAATCCCTCTTCCATCTTTTCCAAAAGGTGTCTGCCAAGCATTGTACTTGCTTCCATTGTTTCGCATGAACTTGTGTCGTACTTATGGTTCCGGATGGAGCAGTCAAAGAGTTCACTTTTTGAGTCAACAACATTGCTGGGGTAAGGACCATAGGTGTATCTGGGTCTGAGGACACAGGAACTATAGGCCTGGCATTCATAATAGCTGTAACCTCTGCCATAAAGGTGCTTAAAGCCTCATGGGTCAAGTGAGCAGTTTTGGTTTGTAGCAACATAGCGTCCAAGATTCGCCTGGCAATACCTATAAGTCTCTCCCAGACACCACCCATGTGTGAGGAGTGTGGAGGATTAAAGACCCATGTACATCCTCTGTCTTGGAGAAAGTCTTGCAATTGTGATTTGCTGGCACAAATGTTAAGTTCCTTGCAGGCTCCTACAAAGTTTGTTCCTCTGTCAGAACGGAGCAGTTTTGCTGGGCCACGAATTGAGAAGAATCTCCTCAAGGCATTAATAAAGCTTGATGTTGACATGGTTTCAAGTAGCTCTATGTGTACAGCTCGGGTGGACAAACAAGTGAAAAGGACTGCCCATCGTTTACTGTCTGCGCTGCCTCCTCTAGTGCGGCGAGTTAAAACAGACCACGGACCAAATACATCTAAGCCCACATTGGTGAAAGGTGGTTGAGCAATTACTCTGTCCTCTGGTAGCTCTGCCATCTTTTGACTTTGTAACCTTCCTCGCAGCTTGCGACAGATGACGCATTTGTGTATAACAGCGGATACCAAGCGTTTGCCACCAAGAATCCAGAAACCTGCGGATCTAATAGCACCCTCTGTGCTGTGCCGCCCTTGGTGAACTACATGTTCATGATAGTACCTAACAAGCAGTGTCGCAATGTGGTGATCATAAGGTATAATGACAGGCTGTTTCTCTTCCTCTGAAAGTTCTGCAAGAGACAAACGTCCACCTACTCTCAACAACCCATTTTTGTCTAAAAAGGGGCTAAGCTTCCTAAGACGGCTTAGTTTTAGGAATGTCTTTTGTTTTTTGATGCAGTCAATTTCCTTCTGGAAATGTTTGTTTTGAACAGAAGAGACTATAACAGACTTTGCCTGAGTAAGTTCTTCTAGATTGACCTGTTCATGGAAACTTTCCCACCTTCTGACCTGATTGCTGCTGGTTCCCCTCTGGAAGGTTCTAGCGACATGGATGAGTCTGGCTAGGGTCTTAACTAATATCTTCCAGCAAGAAAATCTATCAAAGCAATGTGAGTGAAGTGTGGCTTCAGAAGCTCTGGTGCTGAAGCTTGTAATTTCAAATCTGATTTCAGGGTCAGCTTCAGGCTCTATGAGTGGAAAAACATTAGCAGTGTCTATCTGCTCACAGTGTGGTTGGTACAGAAAGGCTGGGCCTGAGAACCATATAGAGTTCTGAAGGCATGCTGCTTGAGTAGGCCTAGTAGCATAATCTGCAGGGTTTTGCTCTGTAGATACATAGAACCACTGATCTGGGTGTGTAGATTGCCTGATTCTATTCACTCTGTTGGAGACATACAGATAGAACCTCCTAGTGGTGTTGCAAATGTACCCTAGGACAGTCTTGCTATCAGTGAAGAATTTCACAGCATCAAAATCAGTGTCTAGTTGATCTGTGATTAGCAACTCTAAACGAGGAATAGTGTGGGCTGGTTTAGGGCTTAATTTGGACTTTCCCATGACAAATCCAACATGACACACATTTTCTGCATCAATTACTTTCAAGTAAGCTACTGCACCTATAGCTGTGGTGGATGCGTCTGAGAAGATGCATAGTTCTTTCCTGCAAGCTGATGATAGAGATATGGGCACATAGCATCTGTCTATCTTTAGGTGCTCTAACGCTTGCAAGGATTCTGTCCATTGAACCCACTCACTTAGTCTCTCTTGTGGAAGCAATGCATCCCATTCACTTTTCCCAGATGACAGTTCACGAACTAAGGCCTTACCTCTTATAGTCACAGGTGATACAAACCCTAGGGGATCATAGAGGCTATTTACGGTGGATAGAATACCTCTACGTGTAAAAGGCTTTTCCTCTGAGGAAACTCTGAAAGCAAAACTATCATCTTCTAAATCCCAACTTAGGCCTAGGCTTTTCTGCAAGGGAAGGGTGTCTGTACCTAGGCAAAGATCTTTAAGGTCCTTAGCTCTGTCTGCTACAGGGAAGGCTTCCATTACTTTTTGGCTGTTGGAAGCGATTTTATGAAGACGCAGGTTGGATTCTGCCAGCATTTCTTTTGCTTTACTAAGGATGGATATTGCGTCTTCAGGTGTGCTAGCAGAAGCGAGTCCATCATCTACATAGAAATGTCTCAATACAAAGTGTTTGGCTTCTTGTCCATAGCACTCTGCATTTTTCTGGGCCGCCTTTTGCATGCAGTATATAGCGACGGCAGGAGAGGGGCTATTGCCAAATACGTGCACTTTCATTCTGTACTCGATAATTTCTTTGTCTATGTCATTGTCTTTGTACCAGAGAAAACGTAAAAAGTCTCTGTGGTCTTCTCTGACAAGAAAGCAATAAAACATTTGTTGCACATCTGCTGTGAAAGCAACGGGCTCTTTTCTGAAGCGCATGAGGACACCTAGCAAAGTATTGTTTAGGTCAGGGCCACTCAACAGTACGTCATTTAAAGACACTCCTTTATACTCTGCGCTGGAATCAAAAACTATTCTGATTTGGTTAGGTTTGTGCGGATGGTAAACACCAAACATTGGTAGATACCAGTGTTCCCTGTCTGTCTCAAGTGGTCCTGCAACTTCAGCGTGATCATTGTCTAGCATCCCTTTAATGAATTCAGTGAAATCTCTCTTCACTTCTGGCTTTCTCTGCAGTGTTTTGCTGAGTGAATGCAAACGCTTCATGGCTTGCTCCCTGTTACTAGGCAGAACACGTCTGGGTGTGCGAAAGGGGAGAGGAGCCACCCAACTGTGATTGTCATCTTGGTAAGCCTCTTTATCCATAATCTGCAAGAAGATCTGATCCTCTATAGAGAGGGCCTGTTTATCATCATCTTTAGTTTTCTGAAATACTGTAATCGTAATCCCTAGATTGTCCGTCTCAATGTTGTAATTGACTTCTTCTTTACCATATAATGTAGAAGAGTCACAGTGTTGTGTTGACCTGCCAAAGCTTTCCTTGACAATGAAGTTGTTGTGACAGGGACTGAGAAGGGACGTACGTCCATTTGTTAACACAGACGTCTTCAAAGTGCTAACGTTGTCAGGCTGGTGCACTGTCCCCAGGCAAACCTCTCCTACAATGACCCACCCCAGGTCCAGTCTCTGTGCATAGGGGGCATTATAAGGTCCATTGATTTGCTGGCGTACCTTGTGTACCTGAAGGATATCTCTTCCAAGAAGTAGAAGGATAGAAACATCTGGCTCAACGACTGGGATAAGGTGAGCAATTGAGCGGAGGTGAGGGTGGTGATGAGCCACTTCTGGAGATGGAATCTCAGTTTTGTCGTCAGGTATCATGCCACACTCTATTAGGGTAGGAAGTGGGAACTGCACTTTCTTGTTGAAGGATTCAATGGTAAAGTCAGTAGCTCTTCTCCCTGTGGTTTCAATTGTCCCTGCACATGTCCTTAGAGTGTATGGAACTGCACTTGCCTTAAGGTTAAAGATATCAAAGAAATCTGACTTTGCAAGGGATCTGTTGCTCTGTTCATCTAGCACTGCATACATTTTCACTGCCCTTTCTCTCTTGCCAGTGGGATACACAGTCACTAAACAGATTTTAGAGCATGATCGTGCACTCTTGCCTTGTCCACATACTTCTGTGCAATTAGACATTACAGAGGAGAGTGGGGTCTCTTGTTGCTCCCTGCCCTGATCTTTCCTGGGTTCTAAAGTCTCTAGTGGGGCAGGAGCAGGGCCAGGGTGCAAAGCTGCAATATGTCTCTCACTGCCACATTCTGTACATTCTACTGGTATTTTGCAGTCTTTGGCAATGTGATAAGTAGATCCGCAGCACTTGAAACAGATGCTGTTTTGTTTAAGGAAGGACATCCGCTCTGCAATGGGTTTGCTTCTAAAGCCTTTGCATTTTTTTAGTGGATGTGGTTTTTTGTGTATTGGACAATGTCTATCAGGGTTTTCTATGGTGTGTACCTTGTGTGTGCTTTGGTAGTCAGTGACTTCTGAAGGTACAGCTGTTTTGTGTGTGGATACATAGGTCCTACCGTGAGGTCTGTGAGGTCTCTCAGGTCTGTGTGATTGATTGCCGCTGGTGGTGAAGGCGAAACTGGGATCACTTCGGATTTTCGCTTGCTGTCGGACAAACCTAGAAAACACAGAGAAAGGGGGAAAGGCAACTCCATAATCTTCTTTGAATTTACCTCCTACAGACATCCACTTATCTTGCAGATTTGAGGGTAGTTTCTCTACTATGGGATTAGTGCCTCTAGCTGTATCTAGATACGAAAGTCCTTGCAAGTAGCCATCCTCTTTGGCATATTCTATCTCTAGTAGAAGATCACTTAGTTCTTGTAGCCGCACGTTGTCTCTGTAGCCCACCTTGGGAAAGACTTCAAGTTTTTTCAACAGTGCTCCTTCTATTACCTCTGGGGATCCATACGTTTCTTCTAGTCTTCTCCAGGTCATGTTGAGTCCTGCTCCAGGGTTGAACAGGTTTGCTCTTCTCATCCTCTTAGCATGCTCTGCTGACTCAGTACCAAGCCATTTTATCATTAAATTAAGCATTTCTGCTGGTGATAAGTTCAGACCTTCAGTGGCATTCAGAAAGGAAGATTTCCATGCCCAATAGTTTTCAGGACAGTCATCAAATTGGAGAAAGCCTGAGCTAACCATTTCTTTGCGGATGAGATATTTGGTGACATCCACTGCACATTGTTGTTCGCGCATGTAATCTATAGGTTGAGGTGATGGGAACACTTGTTTTTTGTTCTTAGGGGTTTCTGGTGCTTCCTTCTTGGTTTGCTGGCAGCCGCTGACCTCATGAGGTTGATTGGGCCTGCTCAGGGGGTATGTTAATCTCGGCCTGAATTCCTTTGCTTCAGGTTTAAGAGACTGTTCCTTTGTATGCGCATCAGTAAGGTTCTGGACGTATTCACTTGTACGATCTGCAGAGAATAGAGGTTTTTCTGGAACCTCTGAGTCTTTATATGATTTTTCACTTCCTGACCGACTTGTTGCCCCGTAGGCAGCGGCCTCTGCTTCAGCAACTGCAACTGCAGTCTGTCGCTGCAGGATGAGCAATTTTGATTCTAAAACCGCTTCTTCTTGTGCTATGGCAGCTTCCCTCGCTGCTCTCTCTTGTGCTATGGCAGCTTCCCTAGCTGCTTCCTTAGCTGCTTCCTTAGCTCTTTCTTGTGCTATGGCAGCTTCCCTAGCTGCTTCCTTAGCTCTTTCTTGTGTTATGGCAGCTTTCTTTGCTGCTAACTCCTGCATCATCATGGCTTCTTTTTCTGCGTACTGTAGCTGGACGCGGGCAGCTTCTGCCTTGGCACGAGCTCTAACTGCTGAGGAACTTGCTGAGGACATCTTGCTAGACCGTGAAGTTCTGGACACATGTGACTTTGCATCGTCTTGCTGGGCACTGGGAATGTTCTCCCTGCCTTGCTGTGTCGGCGGTAGCGTGGCATCAGAATGGTACTTTGTTCCTGATCTTAGACTCGTGCTGCAGTAATGGCGTCTCAGTTTATTCCAGACCGCCACGTGGGTTGTCTTTTTACTGTTCTGCTTCGCGTTATTGAACTGTTGTATAACACTAGTCAGACAGCTTAACAATAATTCAGAAGTCAAGAAACGTGAGACATCAGATCTGTATGTATTCTCTTTTCTGAATAACTTTGTAAAACTACAATATAAACATAAACAAAACATATGTGTCAGTACATTAAACATTATACAGCAGCCTCACTCCATCAGTGAGAGTACTCACAGACAATTCCATTATTAGTCCAGGAATAGATCAAGAGCTCCTCTGCATGCAGCCTGCAAGATCCAGGATCAGTGATGAAATGGAGGAAATACAGTTCCAGGTTAAAGGTTACTGCCTCTGACAATACACTTCCTGTAAAGTTCTGGCGAAGTAGAAACTAACTTTGACCACTAGATGGCAGCAACGTCAAACATAACATTTCAGTATCATCTTTACAGCACATTACATCCATTTATTATGCACAAAATGGGCAGAACACTCCCTGTCTGGCATAATTTATTATGTCACTACCTAAATAACTACTGCTATGCAGGAAAAACATATAAACAGGAAATGGAATCCTAGCTAATCAGAAACTAAAACTATAATGTCAGTTATAGGTCTAAGATAGATTTTGGAAGTCCCATTCTTTGCAATCTTGACCTCCACCTTCCTAACCTTGCCATCCCTGCTTGGTAGAGCATTGACAATAAGTCCTACAGGCCACTCGTTCCTGCTCTCTTGGCTGTCTTTTAACAGAACAACATCACCCACTTTTACATTTGGGCGATCCTCAGTCCATTTCCTACGGTGTTGCAGATTTGACAGATAATCCCTCTTCCATCTTTTCCAAAAGGTGTCTGCCAAGCATTGTACTTGCTTCCATTGTTTCGCATGAACTTGTGTCGTACTTATGGTTCCGGATGGAGCAGTCAAAGAGTTCACTTTTTGAGTCAACAACATTGCTGGGGTAAGGACCATAGGTGTATCTGGGTCTGAGGACACAGGAACTATAGGCCTGGCATTCATAATAGCTGTAACCTCTGCCATAAAGGTGCTTAAAGCCTCATGGGTCAAGTGAGCAGTTTTGGTTTGTAGCAACATAGCGTCCAAGATTCGCCTGGCAATACCTATAAGTCTCTCCCAGACACCACCCATGTGTGAGGAGTGTGGAGGATTAAAGACCCATGTACATCCTCTGTCTTGGAGAAAGTCTTGCAATTGTGATTTGCTGGCACAAATGTTAAGTTCCTTGCAGGCTCCTACAAAGTTTGTTCCTCTGTCAGAACGGAGCAGTTTTGCTGGGCCACGAATTGAGAAGAATCTCCTCAAGGCATTAATAAAGCTTGATGTTGACATGGTTTCAAGTAGCTCTATGTGTACAGCTCGGGTGGACAAACAAGTGAAAAGGACTGCCCATCGTTTACTGTCTGCGCTGCCTCCTCTAGTGCGGCGAGTTAAAACAGACCACGGACCAAATACATCTAAGCCCACATTGGTGAAAGGTGGTTGAGCAATTACTCTGTCCTCTGGTAGCTCTGCCATCTTTTGACTTTGTAACCTTCCTCGCAGCTTGCGACAGATGACGCATTTGTGTATAACAGCGGATACCAAGCGTTTGCCACCAAGAATCCAGAAACCTGCGGATCTAATAGCACCCTCTGTGCTGTGCCGCCCTTGGTGAACTACATGTTCATGATAGTACCTAACAAGCAGTGTCGCAATGTGGTGATCATAAGGTATAATGACAGGCTGTTTCTCTTCCTCTGAAAGTTCTGCAAGAGACAAACGTCCACCTACTCTCAACAACCCATTTTTGTCTAAAAAGGGGCTAAGCTTCCTAAGACGGCTTAGTTTTAGGAATGTCTTTTGTTTTTTGATGCAGTCAATTTCCTTCTGGAAATGTTTGTTTTGAACAGAAGAGACTATAACAGACTTTGCCTGAGTAAGTTCTTCTAGATTGACCTGTTCATGGAAACTTTCCCACCTTCTGACCTGATTGCTGCTGGTTCCCCTCTGGAAGGTTCTAGCGACATGGATGAGTCTGGCTAGGGTCTTAACTAATATCTTCCAGCAAGAAAATCTATCAAAGCAATGTGAGTGAAGTGTGGCTTCAGAAGCTCTGGTGCTGAAGCTTGTAATTTCAAATCTGATTTCAGGGTCAGCTTCAGGCTCTATGAGTGGAAAAACATTAGCAGTGTCTATCTGCTCACAGTGTGGTTGGTACAGAAAGGCTGGGCCTGAGAACCATATAGAGTTCTGAAGGCATGCTGCTTGAGTAGGCCTAGTAGCATAATCTGCAGGGTTTTGCTCTGTAGATACATAGAACCACTGATCTGGGTGTGTAGATTGCCTGATTCTATTCACTCTGTTGGAGACATACAGATAGAACCTCCTAGTGGTGTTGCAAATGTACCCTAGGACAGTCTTGCTATCAGTGAAGAATTTCACAGCATCAAAATCAGTGTCTAGTTGATCTGTGATTAGCAACTCTAAACGAGGAATAGTGTGGGCTGGTTTAGGGCTTAATTTGGACTTTCCCATGACAAATCCAACATGACACACATTTTCTGCATCAATTACTTTCAAGTAAGCTACTGCACCTATAGCTGTGGTGGATGCGTCTGAGAAGATGCATAGTTCTTTCCTGCAAGCTGATGATAGAGATATGGGCACATAGCATCTGTCTATCTTTAGGTGCTCTAACGCTTGCAAGGATTCTGTCCATTGAACCCACTCACTTAGTCTCTCTTGTGGAAGCAATGCATCCCATTCACTTTTCCCAGATGACAGTTCACGAACTAAGGCCTTACCTCTTATAGTCACAGGTGATACAAACCCTAGGGGATCATAGAGGCTATTTACGGTGGATAGAATACCTCTACGTGTAAAAGGCTTTTCCTCTGAGGAAACTCTGAAAGCAAAACTATCATCTTCTAAATCCCAACTTAGGCCTAGGCTTTTCTGCAAGGGAAGGGTGTCTGTACCTAGGCAAAGATCTTTAAGGTCCTTAGCTCTGTCTGCTACAGGGAAGGCTTCCATTACTTTTTGGCTGTTGGAAGCGATTTTATGAAGACGCAGGTTGGATTCTGCCAGCATTTCTTTTGCTTTACTAAGGATGGATATTGCGTCTTCAGGTGTGCTAGCAGAAGCGAGTCCATCATCTACATAGAAATGTCTCAATACAAAGTGTTTGGCTTCTTGTCCATAGCACTCTGCATTTTTCTGGGCCGCCTTTTGCATGCAGTATATAGCGACGGCAGGAGAGGGGCTATTGCCAAATACGTGCACTTTCATTCTGTACTCGATAATTTCTTTGTCTATGTCATTGTCTTTGTACCAGAGAAAACGTAAAAAGTCTCTGTGGTCTTCTCTGACAAGAAAGCAATAAAACATTTGTTGCACATCTGCTGTGAAAGCAACGGGCTCTTTTCTGAAGCGCATGAGGACACCTAGCAAAGTATTGTTTAGGTCAGGGCCACTCAACAGTACGTCATTTAAAGACACTCCTTTATACTCTGCGCTGGAATCAAAAACTATTCTGATTTGGTTAGGTTTGTGCGGATGGTAAACACCAAACATTGGTAGATACCAGTGTTCCCTGTCTGTCTCAAGTGGTCCTGCAACTTCAGCGTGATCATTGTCTAGCATCCCTTTAATGAATTCAGTGAAATCTCTCTTCACTTCTGGCTTTCTCTGCAGTGTTTTGCTGAGTGAATGCAAACGCTTCATGGCTTGCTCCCTGTTACTAGGCAGAACACGTCTGGGTGTGCGAAAGGGGAGAGGAGCCACCCAACTGTGATTGTCATCTTGGTAAGCCTCTTTATCCATAATCTGCAAGAAGATCTGATCCTCTATAGAGAGGGCCTGTTTATCATCATCTTTAGTTTTCTGAAATACTGTAATCGTAATCCCTAGATTGTCCGTCTCAATGTTGTAATTGACTTCTTCTTTACCATATAATGTAGAAGAGTCACAGTGTTGTGTTGACCTGCCAAAGCTTTCCTTGACAATGAAGTTGTTGTGACAGGGACTGAGAAGGGACGTACGTCCATTTGTTAACACAGACGTCTTCAAAGTGCTAACGTTGTCAGGCTGGTGCACTGTCCCCAGGCAAACCTCTCCTACAATGACCCACCCCAGGTCCAGTCTCTGTGCATAGGGGGCATTATAAGGTCCATTGATTTGCTGGCGTACCTTGTGTACCTGAAGGATATCTCTTCCAAGAAGTAGAAGGATAGAAACATCTGGCTCAACGACTGGGATAAGGTGAGCAATTGAGCGGAGGTGAGGGTGGTGATGAGCCACTTCTGGAGATGGAATCTCAGTTTTGTCGTCAGGTATCATGCCACACTCTATTAGGGTAGGAAGTGGGAACTGCACTTTCTTGTTGAAGGATTCAATGGTAAAGTCAGTAGCTCTTCTCCCTGTGGTTTCAATTGTCCCTGCACATGTCCTTAGAGTGTATGGAACTGCACTTGCCTTAAGGTTAAAGATATCAAAGAAATCTGACTTTGCAAGGGATCTGTTGCTCTGTTCATCTAGCACTGCATACATTTTCACTGCCCTTTCTCTCTTGCCAGTGGGATACACAGTCACTAAACAGATTTTAGAGCATGATCGTGCACTCTTGCCTTGTCCACATACTTCTGTGCAATTAGACATTACAGAGGAGAGTGGGGTCTCTTGTTGCTCCCTGCCCTGATCTTTCCTGGGTTCTAAAGTCTCTAGTGGGGCAGGAGCAGGGCCAGGGTGCAAAGCTGCAATATGTCTCTCACTGCCACATTCTGTACATTCTACTGGTATTTTGCAGTCTTTGGCAATGTGATAAGTAGATCCGCAGCACTTGAAACAGATGCTGTTTTGTTTAAGGAAGGACATCCGCTCTGCAATGGGTTTGCTTCTAAAGCCTTTGCATTTTTTTAGTGGATGTGGTTTTTTGTGTATTGGACAATGTCTATCAGGGTTTTCTATGGTGTGTACCTTGTGTGTGCTTTGGTAGTCAGTGACTTCTGAAGGTACAGCTGTTTTGTGTGTGGATACATAGGTCCTACCGTGAGGTCTGTGAGGTCTCTCAGGTCTGTGTGATTGATTGCCGCTGGTGGTGAAGGCGAAACTGGGATCACTTCGGATTTTCGCTTGCTGTCGGACAAACCTAGAAAACACAGAGAAAGGGGGAAAGGCAACTCCATAATCTTCTTTGAATTTACCTCCTACAGACATCCACTTATCTTGCAGATTTGAGGGTAGTTTCTCTACTATGGGATTAGTGCCTCTAGCTGTATCTAGATACGAAAGTCCTTGCAAGTAGCCATCCTCTTTGGCATATTCTATCTCTAGTAGAAGATCACTTAGTTCTTGTAGCCGCACGTTGTCTCTGTAGCCCACCTTGGGAAAGACTTCAAGTTTTTTCAACAGTGCTCCTTCTATTACCTCTGGGGATCCATACGTTTCTTCTAGTCTTCTCCAGGTCATGTTGAGTCCTGCTCCAGGGTTGAACAGGTTTGCTCTTCTCATCCTCTTAGCATGCTCTGCTGACTCAGTACCAAGCCATTTTATCATTAAATTAAGCATTTCTGCTGGTGATAAGTTCAGACCTTCAGTGGCATTCAGAAAGGAAGATTTCCATGCCCAATAGTTTTCAGGACAGTCATCAAATTGGAGAAAGCCTGAGCTAACCATTTCTTTGCGGATGAGATATTTGGTGACATCCACTGCACATTGTTGTTCGCGCATGTAATCTATAGGTTGAGGTGATGGGAACACTTGTTTTTTGTTCTTAGGGGTTTCTGGTGCTTCCTTCTTGGTTTGCTGGCAGCCGCTGACCTCATGAGGTTGATTGGGCCTGCTCAGGGGGTATGTTAATCTCGGCCTGAATTCCTTTGCTTCAGGTTTAAGAGACTGTTCCTTTGTATGCGCATCAGTAAGGTTCTGGACGTATTCACTTGTACGATCTGCAGAGAATAGAGGTTTTTCTGGAACCTCTGAGTCTTTATATGATTTTTCACTTCCTGACCGACTTGTTGCCCCGTAGGCAGCGGCCTCTGCTTCAGCAACTGCAACTGCAGTCTGTCGCTGCAGGATGAGCAATTTTGATTCTAAAACCGCTTCTTCTTGTGCTATGGCAGCTTCCCTCGCTGCTCTCTCTTGTGCTATGGCAGCTTCCCTAGCTGCTTCCTTAGCTGCTTCCTTAGCTCTTTCTTGTGCTATGGCAGCTTCCCTAGCTGCTTCCTTAGCTCTTTCTTGTGTTATGGCAGCTTTCTTTGCTGCTAACTCCTGCATCATCATGGCTTCTTTTTCTGCGTACTGTAGCTGGACGCGGGCAGCTTCTGCCTTGGCACGAGCTCTAACTGCTGAGGAACTTGCTGAGGACATCTTGCTAGACCGTGAAGTTCTGGACACATGTGACTTTGCATCGTCTTGCTGGGCACTGGGAATGTTCTCCCTGCCTTGCTGTGTCGGCGGTAGCGTGGCATCAGAATGGTACTTTGTTCCTGATCTTAGACTCGTGCTGCAGTAATGGCGTCTCAGTTTATTCCAGACCGCCACGTGGGTTGTCTTTTTACTGTTCTGCTTCGCGTTATTGAACTGTTGTATAACACTAGTCAGACAGCTTAACAATAATTCAGAAGTCAAGAAACGTGAGACATCAGATCTGTATGTATTCTCTTTTCTGAATAACTTTGTAAAACTACAATATAAACATAAACAAAACATATGTGTCAGTACATTAAACATTATACAGCAGCCTCACTCCATCAGTGAGAGTACTCACAGACAATTCCATTATTAGTCCAGGAATAGATCAAGAGCTCCTCTGCATGCAGCCTGCAAGATCCAGGATCAGTGATGAAATGGAGGAAATACAGTTCCAGGTTAAAGGTTACTGCCTCTGACAATACACTTCCTGTAAAGTTCTGGCGAAGTAGAAACTAACTTTGACCACTAGATGGCAGCAACGTCAAACATAACATTTCAGTATAATCTTTACAGCACATTACATCCATTTATTATGCACAAAATGGGCAGAACAGGCAGCCTTTGCTGCATAGGTCATTGTGAGATACACCCTTAATACATTTGGGTTAGATTCAGAGATTTGAAATACCGCCATTTGGTGCACCAATATTTAATTCAGGCCTACAGTGGTTCAGGCCGTGTGAGATACACCCTTTACATACAGGGGTTTGATTCAGGCATTTGAAATACAGCCATTTTGGGCAAAGAAATCTTTAATTCAGGCCTACACTGGTTCAGGCCGTGTGAGATACACCCTTTACATTCAGGGGTTTGATTCAGGCATTTGAAATACAGCCATTTTAGGCAAAGAAATCTTTAATTCAGGCCTACAGTGGTTCAGGCCATGTGAGATACACCCTGTATATACAGGAATTATATTCTTTCATTAATAAAACACCCTTTTTGGGGCAAAATACACAATATTTCAGGCCTTGCAGCATAAGCACGTTTGAAATTCCTGGGTTATATACTGCTGCCATATTGACACCCGTTTGGGCAAAAAAAGTTTATTTGGCAGCCTTTGCTGCATATGTCATTGTGAGATACACCCTTAATACATTTGGGTTAGATTCAGAGATTTGAAATACCGCCATTTGGTGCTCCAATATTTAATTCAGGCCTACAGTGGTTCAGGCCATGTGAGATACACCCTTTACATACAGGGGTTTGATTCAGGCATTTGAAATACAGACATTTTGGGCAAAGAAATCTTTAATTCAGGCCTACACTGGTTCAGGCCGTGTGAGATACACCCTTTACATACAGGGGTTTGATTCAGGCATTTGAAATACAGCCATTTTGGGCAAAGAAATCTTTAATTCAGGACTACAGTGGTTCAGGCCATGTGAGATACACCCTTTACATGCTGTCGTTCTATTCTACTATTAATTAAACACCCATTTAGGGCAAGATCCTAAATTCGAGAAATATGAGGAGAGCGTCAAATAAGGGACGTGGCCCAGGTCGTGGTGCTACTGGTGGAGTTCCTGTTGCAGGGAGAGGACATGTCGATCTGTGCCAGCTACACGCACAAGTGAAACCCCTTCCGAAGGTGCGAGTAGGCGACAGAACCTGCAGCGGTATTTGGTCAGGCCTAATGTGGCTCTACGAATGGTGAGGCCTGAACAAGTACAGGCGATAGTAGATTGGGTTGCTGACAGTGGATCCAGTTCCTTCACATTGTCTCCCACCCAGTCTCCTGCTGAAAGACCACAGTTGGCACCTGCAGCCGATGTCCATCAGTCTCACCTCACCCCCTTGCAAATCAGCCAACCAGTCTGAGCCCCAAGTCATGCAGCAGTCTCTTCTGCTTTTTGATAACTCTGTTAGCAGGGTTTCCCAGGGCCATCCACCTAGCCCTGCCCCAGAAGTGGAAGAGATTGAGTGCCCCGATGCCTAACCACTTATCATTCAAGATGAGTACATGGGAGGACCATCGCAGCACGTCTCGGATGATGACGAAACACAGGTGCCAACTGCTGGGGCTTTCGAAAGTGTGCAGACCGACAAGGAAGGCAGGGGTGAAGACTGGGTGGAAGATGATGTGGAGGATGATGAGGTCCTCGACCCCACATGGAATCAAGGTCATGCGAGTGACCTATGTAGTTCGGAGGAAGAGGCGGTGGTCGCACATGCAGCCAGCCAGTCGCAGGGGGAACACGTGAGGTTCACGGTGGACCGATGAGGGGTTAAATGGTATAACACACAGTTCATCAGTTTACTCATGGTTAGCAGATAGCCTCCCTGGGCTGGCAGCACAGTGTTGAGGTGGACAGCACGAAATCCTCCGGGGCACGCTCTGTGGTAGGAAGCATCAGCCAAGATGGTGGTTGAGGTGCCCTTGATGTTAGGGGTGCTTAGGGTGCTTGTTGCGGCTGAGTCCCTTGATGGTTTTGTCGTGACGCCAGTACCGTTAATGGTGGTACAACCATAGGTAGTAATAATGAGGTAGACAGTGGTAAGATGCAACTCACAGCTTTTACTTTAGATGTCTTTCAGTTGCAGCAGTACAATTATGCAGTCTTTAGATGATACAGAGGTAATTCTGCAAATCCACTGTTGTAGGCTTGTCAGGTTTTGTGGTTTTGGAGCAGTGGGTTACTTCAATATCAGTGGAACTTCTAGTGAGTTTGCCGGAGGCTATGGTATCCTTCACCGAAAATATCCCAAAGGTCCTTTATGCCTGGTTTACAGCTTTTATCCTTTGGATGATGAAGTTGAATCTTTCCTTTTCTCTTGTCCCTTTCTGGACTAAAACTTTTCTTTAGAGCTGAAGTCCTCTATCTGCACCTTTTCACTCTCTGATCTTCACACTGACCTGTGGTCTGTCCCCACTCTATTCTGCCTAATCTGATCTGTCTCACTAGGCCTGACCTATGTATACATAGGACCTGAACTTTATCCCCATCTAGTGGTGGGATGTATAAATTGCACCTAATAGGCCTAACAGGGATTTTGCAGATACATAAATGCAAAGTTATACCATACTGAACAATGCAATTGTTAAGATCAAAAATACTTTTAAGCAGTGCCCACACACACACACGTAGTGGGACGCTGCACACAGAGCCACCAGCACAGCAGAAGAGGGAGCAGGGTGCAAAAGCGGAGCAGCCATCCTCTAGACCGTATGCCTGCTACTGCCCACCGCAGCAAGGGACCGAGCACACCAAAGCAGGCTCAAAGGAGTTCCCTGGCGTGGCAGTTCTTCAGACAATGTGCTGACGACAAGACACAAGTGGTTTGCACGCTGTGCAATCAGAGCCTGAAGCGAGGCATAAACGTTCTCAACCTGAGCACAACCTGCATGACCAGACATTTAAGTGCAAAGAACGAGCTGCAGTGGAGTAGACACCTCAAAAACCAAGAAAGGTCTCTGGCTCCTCCTGCTTCCTCTTCTGCTGCAGTCTCGGCCTCTTCATCCACCTCTGGAGTGACAGTGCCACCTGGCACCCTGCAAACAGAGGATCTGCCAGCAACACCAACACCTGGGTCACCAAGCATCTCCACAATGTCCCAAGGAAGCGTTCAGCTCTCCATCTCCCAAACGCTGAAGAGGAGGAGGAAGTACCCCCCTACCCACCCACGATCCCTAGCCCTGGATGCCAGCATTTCTAAATTACTGGCCTTTGAAATGCTGTCATTCCGTCTGGTGGAGACGGATAGTTTTGAAGGCCTTATGGCGGTGGCTGTCCCACAGTACGTCTTGCCCAGCCGCCACTACTTTTCCAGGTGAGCCATCCCTTCCCTGCACAACCAAGTAGGGGACAAAATCAGGTGTGCACTGCGCAACTCCATCTGTGGCAAGGTGCACCTGACTACGGATATGTGGACCAGTAAGCATGGTCAGGGCCATTATATCTCCATAACAGCACACTGGGTAAATGCAGTGGCGGCTGGGCCTAAGGCGGATAGCAGTTTGGCGCATGTCCTTCCACCACCGAGGATTGCAGGGCACTTCAGTTTGCCTCCTGTTGCTTCCTCCTTCTACTCTGCTTCCTCATCCTCTACCATCTCCTCATCCGGTCAAAGAAACGTAAACCTGATGTGTTGCTGAAATCGGGTGTCCTAAGCTACCCTGTCTTATGATAGTAGAACGCGATACTGAGTTTGTGTGTATATATCATTTTACTATGCTTTGATTCAAATGGGAAGGAACACAAAACCTAGAAATGAAAGAAGAAGAGATTCAATAGGTCATGAGTATGTGATTGGTGGGGGTCCAACACTCGGGACCCCCGCCGATCAGCTGTTTGAGAAGGCACTGACGCTTCTGTGTGCACCATAGCCTTCTGCATGCTTACTAAGCACAGCGACGTACATAGTATAGCGGCTGTGCTTGGAATTGCTCTCAGCACCATAGATATGAATGAGACTGAGCTGTGATACCAAGCACGGCCACTATACACTGTACGGCGCTGTGCTTGGTAAGCATGGAGAAGGCCACACTGCTCACAGGAGCGTCAGTGCCTTCTCAAACAGCTGATTGGCGGGGGTCCCAGGTGTTGGACCCCCACCGATCAGAAACTCATGACTAGGGATGAGCGAATTTCATATTTTGAAGTTCATGTTCAGGTTGGGGTATATGCTGAATTGAGTTATGGATTCTGTTACCACGGACCATAATGCAATTCTATGGCGGAATGCCTATAGAGGCATTCCATTATTCATTCCATCATAATAGAAGTCTATAACCTGCATACCGGATCAGTCCGGTTTACGTTATGCTGGAGTCCTCTCCTGCATAACGTAAACCGGACGGATCTGTTAAGCAGGCCATAGACTTCTATTATGACGGAATGACTAACGGAATGTCTCTAAAGGCATTCTGTTATGCATTCCGTCATGGAATTGCGTTATGGTCCGTGGTAACGGAATCCATAACACAATTCAGATTATACTACAACCCGAACTCGAATTTCAAAATATGAAATTCGCTCATCCCTAGTCATGACCTTTCCTGAGGATAGGTCATCAGTATCAAAATCCCGGAAAACCCCTTGAAAGGAGTTGTTCAACCTTTTATAAGTGAAGGCCTATCCTTAGGATAGGATCTTACAGTAAGGCATTGCATGGACATTATATACACTGTATAAGTTGTAAATGTAAGCATATATCATGCAATAGAGCAATGCATAAGATAAAATATAAGGCAACATGTATGTGCTGTGGCCCAGAGGATGGGAGTGGTAGTGGCTCAGGCTGTAACAGTAAATCACAGTGCCAATCCTCACACCAATGCTCCCTAGGGCTGGGGTAGTGACAGGGGGGCACACCCTTTCTTACCTCAGGCCACACCTCGATGTTGGGGCTCCTGTCTGATAGTAGTTAGGGTGCCCTTGGTGTTATAAATGTTGTAGGGGTGCAAGGCAGACGCTGTAGGAGAAGTGGCCAGTGGAGTCAGTAACCAGGCCAGTTGTAGAAAATAGATGTCTCTCTTTATTAAACTGCAGAATGAGGGTTGTAGTACAACCAATGGCATTACACGCAGCTCCAAATAATTCATAGTGCAAATATTCCCTGATAGCAATGTATGAATATAAGCAAGGATGGGGGTTGTAGTGGTCCTTTCCTCTTCAAAGTCTCTTTCTCTGCCGAATCTGAGGCTGGTAATAACTTCTCTGTAATTCCCAGCTGAGGGGTACAGGATTAAGATAGAACTGGCCTGGGCTGTGTCAAAGTGTGAACGGGTGTATTAGCAATGGCCCTCTCACTGTGTAACACCCCAGAGTTGTGTTATGAAACTCTTTTACCCCGCTACAATCTGTTGAAAGCACTTACATTGTCATCTCATGTAACTTCACATAATATTCTCACAAATGTGCATTGTAAGCCTTGGTACATGTTCACCAGCAGGTGGCAGCAATGTGTTAGCAGGGACTTAGTTTCAGTTTAGTGTTTCTAGACTGGAATAGTACATTCCAGTTTAGCTCCCCCCTCTGTGAGCAGAAGTGGGCTGTGCCCACATCCTGCCTCATGGGGAGAGAAGGAAGTTAAGTTAGTGTAACCCACCCCCTGCTAGGGGTAGGGTGTGCGTGTAGGAGCTCCCAGATATAGGGATCCAAAGCCAGGATCTTGTCTCGGCTGAGACAATTGATCATCATCCCCAGCCTGAGCCTTGCAGCCTCAGCTGGAAGAAGCAAGCAGACCACTCCAGAATTCCAGGAAGAAGCATACCCTGTGAAACATAGAATGTGTAGGCAGATAAGAACCATTTGGCCCATCTAGTCTGCCCAATATACTGAATACTATGAATAGCCCCTGGCCCTATCTTATATGAAGGATAGCCTTATATGCCTATACCATGCATGCTTAAACTCCTTCACTGTATTTGCAGCTACCACTTCTGCAGGAAGGCTATTCCATGCATCCACTGCTCTCTCAGTAAAGTAATACTTCCTGATATTACTTTTAAACCTTTGCCCCTCTAATTTAAAACTATGTCCTCTTGTAGCAGTTTTTCTTCTTTTAAATATTCTCTCCTCTTTTACCTTGTTGATTCCCTTTATGTATTTAAAAGTTTCTATCATATCCCCTCTGTCTCGTCTTTCTTCCAAGCTATACATGTTAAGGTCCCTTAATCTTTCCTGGTAAATTTTATCCTGCAATCCATGTACTAGTTTAGTAGCTCTTCTCTGAACTCTCTCCAAAGTATCAATATCCTTCTGGAGATATGGTCTCCAGTACTGAGCACAATACTACAAATGAGGTCTCACTAGTGCTCTGTAGAGCGACATGAGCACCTCCCTCTTTCTACTGGTAATGCCTCTCCCTATACACTCTGAAGATAGCTGTGAGTACGGTCCAGAGACCCAGGAGAAGCCATATTCCCCCTCAGCTAGTCAGTCCCCCATACAGCAGAAGATAGAAAGCGCAGAAGCCAAATTCCTGCAACAGTTAAGAGCTACAAGCAGACGTCCTTTCCTGCAAAGCTCCAGGTACATGATAGAGCAGAAGATATATTCCTGCCACACATTGCTAATACCTGCTGGGACCAAAGACTAATGCTGTATCTTGCTTGGATGAAAGCTACAACCAGTAAAGACAAGTTTGAACTTTACCCAAAGTCTGGATCTCAATTACTGCTGCAAATTCCTCTATTACTCCTACTAGCACCACACTCATTTTATTGCAAGTGAGCAAGGATCCAGGAGTTCAGCCGTACCCAGGTAGGAGACACCGTTGACACTGTTACCACTACCATACAGAGACATTACACCACTCTGGCATTCCTAACCTGGGGCGTGAGTTATAACATCTTGGAGGGCCCTGGGACAGTACCCTGCACACGCTGCAATTGGTGTCACGAACAAAACTATAGACTATTATACCCATATCCTGACCCACTGCATGATCTGGCGTCCGTGTAACAGTACCACGGTCCGGCTCATTGCAACTGCAATAAGGACTTTATCAGCCATAAATAGTGAATACCTTACTGACTGACTCCAATGCTCAGCCATGTAGATTCCCACCCCTTCTAGTTCTTTATTTCTCTCTCTTTCTGGAGTACTGTAAAGCAGAGATGGCTTTCTTGATGCAAAGCTTCAAGGAGTGAGCACATATAGCTCCTCTCACCTCCTCAGCTAACACCAAAGTGATACTGACTGAACTAGAGGAAGACCTAAGTCCATCACCTAGCTTCCTACAGGGGCAGAGTCGGTATTGTTAACCCTGACTGATCTATACAGAGCTATGCGCATTGCAATATGCCAGAACATTATACAACATAAAACAATTTGCAAGTACCCTATTCTGGGGTAAAATAAAATAAAAAATGAATAACCACCCCTTTTTAAAGAGCCAATGTGGGTATCATTCAACTTTTCTTACACCCATTGATCAGCTGCACAAGAATGTAGCACTATAGATAGAGTTGTTGCGATACCAAAATTTTTATTCGGTTTCGATTCCATAAAAAGGTATTGTGATACTCAATACCATGCAAAAAAAATAAAACAAAAAAGCCACGTGCATTCCGCATTTTAAAAAATGGCAAATCGCACTGATTTTTTAAATATTTTAATAGTTTAGACTTTTCGGATGTGGCGATGTTTATTTATTTATTGTTTATATATTTTATATGTAAAATTGTGAAAGGGGGTGATTTATACTTAATATTTTGGTGTGTTTTTTTTTTAACTTTTTTTTTGTACAGTTTATTTAATAACTATCCTGGGATCTTCTAATCCCTTGTCCTATTCACCCTGATAAACCTCTATTAGGGTAAATAGGACCTCACACTCTCCCTGCTGCTCTGTGCATAGTAGTACACACAGCAGCAGAGAGATTACCATGGCAGCCAGGGTTTCAGTAGCGTCCTGGCTGCCATGGTAACTGATCGGAGCCCCAGACTTACACTGCTGGGGCTCAAATCAGAAGCTGCCACTGCCACCAATGAGGAGGAGGGGAGGGGACCCTGTGGCCACTGACACCAATGATTATATTACTGGGGGGGTTGAGGGGGGAGGGTGCGCCCTCCAATGATAATTAACCCTCAATACAGGAGGCGGGTACTGGCAGCAGATCAGCGGCACCTGAGGGGTTAACTGCCGCTGATCGCAGCTCCCTGTCAGAGGCAGGGTGCCGGCTATGCGATTCTGCTGCCGGCACCTGCCTCCTGTATTAAAAGTTAAAGACGACCTTATATGGGTCCGGACTTTGTTAAGCAGCAGGCTACACAGAGCGGCGCCCAGGGATGTCCCAGCACTTATTCCTGGGCGCTGCTCCGTTCGCCCGCTGTGCGCCTGTGCCCCATTACCGCCTCCTGCAGTCCTGCTCCATATGCTAATTACTGTCGGAGCAATGGGGAGGAGACAGCAGCTTCTCTAGTGGGCGTTCCTTCTCCCCTGGCTGTAGTGCTGTCCAATCGCAGCGCAGGGAGAAGGAACGCCCACTAGAGAAGCTGCTGTCTCCTCCCCATTGCTCCGATAGTAATTAGCATATGTAGTAGGACTGCAGGAGGCGGTAATGGGGCACAGGCGCACAGCGGGCGAAAGGAGCGGCGCCCAGGAATAATAGTAAGTGCTGGGACATCCCTGGGCGCCGCTCTATGTAGTCTGCTGCTTAAAGTCCGGACCCATGAAAAGTACTATCATTAGTGGCGCAGTGCGCCCACTCCTCTCTCCCCATTGGTGGCAGCGGCAGCAGCAGCACAGGGGGGAGGGAGAGACTGCTTCCTTCTCCCCTTTGCTGCTGAGGGAACATGAGCGCGCCGAGAGCAGCGCACTCATGTTCAGAGATACTAGACTGCGCAGAAGCGCAGGCCAGTATCGAAAAAATGGAAATCCCGGTATCGTATCGATACAGGGACAAAAGTATCGATTGGGTATCGAAATTTCGATACCCGCAACAACCCTAATTATAGAATATCTCTCTGTCCTAACACATAGAGGTGCGATTAGATTGCTGGGAGTTCAACTGCTGGGACCACCACTAATCACCGACACATAGACTGCTGATCTGTTAGTCCCAAGAAGTGAATGCAGTGGTGGTCATGCACACTTCCATTCACAGTGAGGACTCAGGGTTAAATATTGTTAGTGCACAACCCCCTTTAGGGATACTGCCTATTTTGACCTTCAGAACATGGCATATTTTTTCATCCCCATCAACACAGCTGTATGATTTTTTTTGTTTTTGTTTTTTCTGTTTCTTTTCCCTGATAGATGAGTACTTTTAGTGGCACAATTTTAGAATAAATATAATGTATTTAAAAACCCTTTTTTTTTTTGGGGGGGGGGGGGGGGGGTCACTTTTTGGTAGTTTCTACTGTAGGGTTGCATAAGGGGGTCTTCAAATGATTGTAAAATCATATTTGAATAACTTGAGCGGTGTAGTTTCCATTATGTAAGCCCCCTAAAGTGAGTTCATAACTGAATTGGTCTTGGTTGGGTTTTGGAAATTTTCTTAAAAATTAAAAAAATTGCATCTAAAATTGTACTCCATCTATCAGCCAAAAAAAAAAAAATGATGCCAACATAAAGTAGACAATATGGGAAATTAGGTATTACTATCTGTCTTAAAAGCAGAGAAATTTAAATTTAGAAAATTAGCTTTTTCTTTTCCCCAAATTTCTGGTAAATGTATTTTTTTTAAAATAAAGGCGAAATATATCGACTCAAATTTACCACTGTCATGAAGTACAATTTGTCTCGAGAAAACAGTCAGAATGGCTTGGATAAGTAAAAGCATTACCACATAAGTGACATATCAGATGACCAAAAGGTGGTCTGGTCCTTATGGCTCATGCACACGAACGTATTTTTTTACAGGAACATATGTGGAACCATTCAGTTCAATGGGTCCACAAAAAAAACCTGAAATGACTCCATGTGCATTCCATTTCCGTATGTCCATTTGCGTAGGTCCGCAAAAAAAATAGAACATGTCCTATTCTTGTCCGTTTTGCGGACAAGGGCAGGCATTATTACAATGGTTCCCCCCGAAAAACATGGACGTCACCCGTTTTTTTTTCGGACCGCCCTTAAGGTGAAAAATGTCTGTGTCCTGAATAGGTTAACCACCTGCCATCTGGGCCATTTGCCCCCTTCCTTACCAGGCCAAATTTTGCAAAACTGACCTATCTCACTTTATGTGGTAATAACTTTGGAACGCTTTTATTTATCCAAGTCATTCAGAGATTGTTTTCTCGTGACACATTGTACTTCATGATAGTCATAAATTTGAGTCAAAATATTTCACCTTTATTTATGAAAAAATCCCAAATTTACCCAAACATTTGAAAAATTCGCAATTTTCTAAATTTCAATTTCTCTGCTTTTAAAACAGAAAGTGATACCTCATAAAATATTTATTATTTAACATTCCCCATATGTCTACTTTATGTTGGCATCATTTTGGAAATGTTATTTTTTTTTTTTTAGGACGTTAGAAGGCTTAGAAGTTTAGAAGCAATTCTTCAAATTTTTAAGAAAATTGCCAAAACCCACTTTTTAAGGACCAGTTCAGGTCTGAAGTCACTTTGTGGGGCCTACATAGTGGATAACCCCATAAATGACCCCATTGTAGAAACTACACCCCTCAAGGTATTCAAAACCGATTTTACAAACTTTGTTAACCCTTTAGGCGTTCCACAAGAATTAAAGGAAAATGGAGATCAAATTTTAAACTTTCACTTTTTTGGCAGATTTTCCATTTTAATCAATTTTTTTCTTTAACACATCGATGGTTAACAGCCAAACAAAACTCAATATTTATTACCCAGATTCTGCGGTTTACAGAAACACCCCACATGTGGTCATAAACTGCTGTATGGGCACACGGCAGGGCGCAGAAGAAAAGGAACTCCACATGGTTTTTAGATGCCATGTCCCATTTGAAGCCCCCTGATGCACCCTTACAGTAGAAACTCCCAAGAAGTGACCCCATTTTGGAAACTAGGGGATAAGGTGCCAGTTTTATTAGTACTATTTTTGGGTACATATGATTTTTTGATCATTCATTATAACACTTTATGGGGCAAGGTGACCAAAAAATTGGTTGTTTTAGCACAGTTTCTATTTATTTATTTTTAAAGCGTTCACCTGAGGGGTTCAGTCAAGTGACATTTTTATAGAGCAGATTGTTACGGACGTGGCGATACCTAATATGTATACTTTTTCTCATATTTTTTTTTTTTTAAAAACACTTATTTCGGGAAACATTAATATGCATTATACAGAGGTAATATTGACACTCAATATACAAGGATATCATTCCAACCATGTTTACAGTAAGGTGTCATATCAGACATAATACAAGCAAATTTCCCTTTTTTCAAATTTTCTCCCCCCCCTCCCGCAAACCATTTATTACCCCAACTTATTGCCAAACCGTCAGTCAAGAAAATAAATTTCCATAAAGGATGTCTTACACCAATAACATCACAATGTTTAATTTCACCACCTCTAATCAGAAAGTATTCAACCTTAACCTGGTCTAATTACCTACAAGCATATTACTCCCCCAGCTTACCTAATGTCCCCTTTATCTGCTCTTCCAGGTACCATTTAGTATAACGGAAAGGTTTCATTACTTCTTGAATTTCAATAGGAGTCAGAATATGACTAATGTATTTCCTCCACTTTCCAAAGAAAAGTTTCGCAGATTTTTCTTTATTGTTTTCTGCTTCCAACTTCTCCATGTAAAGAATACGACTCATAATTCCTATGGCTTCGTCAAGTGTGGGGATAGAAGGAAATATCCAATGTCTCAGTATTGTTTTTTTTACAGCCAATAAAAATAAGTGGATACCTTTAACAAACGTGGAATGAGTTATTTCTCCTCTAGAATCCCAAGGAATGTAATGAAATACACAATGTAGAGGATTTAGTTGTACCTCAACTCCCCAGACCTGCTTAATGAGTTCTAATGCTCCCTTCCATAGGGGAATTAGAGAGGGGCACTCCAGTAACCCATGTAATAGATTAGCTTTTTGTAATTTGCACTTTGGGCACCATCTAAGATAATGTGCTGGGGCATCTCTGTATGATAAATCAAATGCATATGTTGCTTTGTGCAAAATCCTAAAGTGCATCTCCCTCCATATCTCGTTACCAGTCGCCTGTCTCACACGCTCCATTCCCTTTCTTAGCTTTGGAGCTATTGTCACATCATTAAGTTCACTTTCCCATTTCTGGAATACTTTTGCTTCTAAAGGAATCGAGTGAGTATTCTGGATTTTATGATACAAGTCTGACAAAGAACAGTTTTGACTTCCCTTCAGAGAATCAAACCAAACTCTTCTTTCCTGATCTCCCATATTTAATGATTGAGATTGACAAAACTATCTTAATTGATTATAGGGGAGAAAGTGCGAGGGAGGCAACCGGAACTGAGATTGGATAGTTGACCATGATAATAATTCACTTCCTGCGGGACTAAGTAGCTGCTTCAGGGAGACAATGCCTTTCTCTCTCCATAGTGTAAACATTACTGACTGTCTCCCTGCTGAAAAAGCCGGAAGGGTCCATAATGGCATATATGGCGAGAGATACATAGGTAATCTGTATAATTTGCGTACCCCTTTCCATGTTGCTAGAGTATCTTTTAGTAGTGTATATTTTTTCAGCGTGAGAGGAATATCTCGAAGTTTAGTGTGTAATATAGCCCCCAAATCCCATGGAGCGGATAATTCCTTCTCCAACGGGGTATTGGAGAAATTTGAGGTATCCTTCAGCCAGTCTTTAATATGTCTCCAGAGGGATGCCAAGTTATAGTTCCTAATATTAGGCATTTGTAAGCCACCCTCCCATTTCAGCAGGCATAATTTCGCATAAGCAATTCTTGGTCTCCTTCCACGCCAAAGAAAGCGCGAGAAGGCTTTTTGGATCCTAGCAATATCTACATGTTTTAAGAGTAGGGGAATGGTCTGCATGGGATATAGTAGCCTGGCAAAGCTAACCATCTTTAATAGATGAGCTCTCCCAAATAGTGACAACGGCAAATTTAGCCATTTCTCAAGTTCTTCTACTATTTTTTTAATCAACGGCTCGTAGTTTAATTTATATAGAGATAATGGACTCCTACCTACTTTAATACCCAGGTATGTCAGATATTGAGGGACCTACTCCACATCCTGAAGCTCAATTGGCGCATTACGATCTCTGGTATAACCTTTTAAGAATAACAATTGGCTCTTATTTACATTAACTCAATAACCTGTCATATCCCCAAAGTACTGCAAAGAGTTTAGAACGATTCTTAATTCTGTCTCCGGGGATTTAAGAAAGAGTAGTATGTCATCAGCAAAACAGGTGAGTTTGACTTCTCTAGTCCCTACTCTGATCCCCTGAAACAAGTCTGATTGTATCAGGAATCTAACCAGGGGTTCAAGGGCCAAATTAAAAAGGGGTGGAGACAGAGGGCATCCCTGTCTCGTACCTCTGTGGAGGCGGAAAGGCACCGACAAAAAACCCGCCAAATGGATCTGTGCCATTGGTCTAGCGTATAAGGTATTAAGAAACGTCCGAAAAGGCCCCACAAAACCAAAAGCCTCCAAGGATTTTCCCAACCAATTCCAATTCACATTGTCGAAAGCCTTTTCCGCATCCACAGATAGCAGAGCAGGGCAACCAAGTGTGTCTTGATTATGGAACAAATAATCCTGTATTGTTAGAACCGTCCTAATGTTTGTGACCGCAGCCCTTCCTTTAACAAACCCTACCTGATGGGGGCCTATCAAAGTTGGCATGATTTCGGCTAACCTATTTGTCATTAGCTTTGTCATAATTTTTAAGTCTTGATTTATCAATGAGATTGGGCGATATGAGCCCATCTGAGCAATATCCTTGCCCGGCTTGGGGATAAGTTTAATGTGCGCTAGTTTTCCTGTTGACATAATGTCACCTCCTTGTAGACAGGAGTTGAATAAGTCCTGAAGGACCGGGGAGACTTCTACAATAAGAGCTTTAAAAAACTCCGCTGGGAACCCATCTGGACCCGGTGCCTTCCCATTATTAAGAGATTTAATGGTAAATTGGACCTCTTCAATTGAGATTGGTTTATTAAGGCTATTCAAATTATCTTCCGTGAGTTTGGGTACAGAGACTTTAGCTAATAGTTCTTCAGCTTTCGCTTGGTTGTAATCATCTTTGGAGTAAAGCACCTCAAAATATTTCCGGAAGCACTCCACAATATCCTTCGGATTTGTGTGCTTCTTTCCTGCGTCATCTAATATGGATCTAATGGCAGGACTATAGCGTTGTGTGTTAATCAAATTGGCCAACATTTTACCCGCTTTATTACCATATTTAAACAATTTAGCTGAATGATAATCCATATGCAGTTTAATTTGCTGTTCTAGTTTATGGTCATAGTTGTGCTTTGCTGTTACCCATCTAACCCTGTTAATATCCGTGGGGCTCATTAGATAAGAGGTGTATGCAGTACGGACCTCATCTGTGGCTTGTTGGAGTTTAAGCCATACCTTCTTCTTCCTAGCTGTTGCATAAGATATAATATTCCCACGAATTACTGCTTTTGCTGTATCCCAAAGTAGAGAATAATTGTCCCTATGACTAGAATTATTATCTAAAAACTCCCACCACCAGCCTTTTAATTTATCTAGAAAATCATCATCTGTCATGAGGTAGCTAGGAAGGCGCCATACTCTATCAGTACCTCTGGGAGTGGCTTCAGCAATAGTAATGCACACCAGGGCGTGGTCAGACACCACCATGTCAGTGATCTCGGCTATTAGAACCTTTTTTGAAAGCTGTGATGAGGTCAGGGCATAGTCAATCCTAGACCACGACTGGTATACATGAGAAAAGTGTGTGAATTCCCTTTCCACTGGATTCAGAAACCTCCATATATCTACCCTATCTGTGGATTTAATAAAAGATTCCAGGGAATATCCCCCCTCCTCTAGTAGGCTGCGCGGGCTGATGAGTGGGCTGAGTTTGCTTTCGATCTTCCACTGGATTATGTACCGCGTTAAGGTCTCCCATGACTAATATCTGATTCCCAGCCACTTGAGAAATCCTGCTCTCCAGATTTCTAAAAAAGGAGGCCTGACCAGCATTAGGGCCATATACATTGAATATGTCCATAGGACCTGCAGCAGTGGATATTTTGAGATGTAAAATCCTACCCTCTGCATCACATTCAGTCAATACCATATCATGGCTTAGTCGTTTGTGGATTAGAACAATTACCCCTGCTTTCCTATTTTTTGACGGTGAACCTAAGACACTACCTACCCAGAGACGTTTCATACGCCAGAAGTCAACCTCCTCCAGGTGCGTCTCCTGAAGCAGTGCAATATCTGCATTCAATTTCCTGAGGTGTTTAAGAACCATTAATCTTTTTTGCGGGGCTCTAAGGCCTTTTACATTCCATGATACTATTTTCATAAAATGAGTAGTAACATCGATATATAGAGAGCGGCACCCGGAGGAGGCCTCCCCCAGACATGAACATCAAATGCAGCCTGTGTAAAACATCCATGGAGCATGACTGTATAAATGGCAAAAAACATTTCCCCCAACCTATTAACAATAACAATAACATATTGCTTTACATATAAAGGCTTCAACAATCCGCCAAAGGACACTTTAGACTTCTCTTTTTTCGCACTGAACTGGCGAGTACATGCGGACTCTGTCTCGCCAGATTCCCACCAACATATACGCATCTTGCTAATCTCTCCATTACCCATGGACATTCAGCACAGGTTTCTCTCCACTTCTGCTTATCTACCCTTTCCCATCCTGTTAAAGAACTATCATTAAACTTCTCCACAGTGTCACTATAGAGTTAAACATCATACTACCATCAATAAGATTGGCATCAGATAAGTTCCATGAACGCAACTTCCAATTTTTGCCATTTTACGCTGCAGAGATCAGTCCCAGTCCTGACTAGATACTCGACTGGCAACTTCTCCGGACCCACGTGGGTAAGTATCACAAGGCCTGGGATCCAAATGGCCGCTAGAACGGCCTCCTCTGGGTGAAGAACGTCCTCTAGACGCTGAGCCTGATCTCGGGCTTTCAGAAGAGTCGCCACATTCTAAGGCCTCTGTCGCTTCCCTAGGTGATAAAAGCGTGTCTGTCTCTCCATTCTGCTTGAAAACACGCAGGACAGCTGGATAAACTAGTGCAAAGCGGATTTTCTTCTGCACTAGCTGTGTGCAAATCTGAGAAAAGGCTCTCCTTCTTTTAGCAACCTCCATCGAATAGTTGCCAAACAATAAAAGCTTGCTTTCCCTTATCCTGAGGGGTTGATTCAGGCGTTGGTATTTCAACAAAATAGCTTCCTTATCTGCATAATTAAGAAACTTGGCTATAACAGGTCTCGGTCTGGGAGCTTGGCCCTCAAGGCGCGGTTCTCTGGGGGGGCCTATTCTATGAGCTCTTTCAACCGTGAGTGGCATTTCAAAACCCATCGCCCTAGGAAGTTCTGTGGAGCAGAATCGCGCCAATTGATGTGTTGGAATGTCCTCAGGGAGACCTATAATACGAATATTGCTCCTCCTAGAGCGGTTCTCCAGGTCCTCTACTTTGTCTTGCAGAGCCTGGTTAATGCGTACTATTTCTCTAACTTGTGTCTGGGTTCTACTTAAAGGGAACCTGTCACCGGGATTTTGTGTATAGAGCTGAGGACATGGGCTGCTAGATGGCCGCTAGCACATCCGCAATACCCAGTCCCCATAGCTCTGTGTGCTTTTATTGTGTAAAAAAAACGATTTGATACATATGCAAATTAACCTGAGATCAGTCCTGTCCCTGACTCATCTCACGTACAGGACTCATCTCAGGTTCATTTGCATATGTATAAAAAAAAAAATTATACACAATTAAAGCACACAGAGCTATGGGGACTGGGTATTGCGGATGTGCTAGCGGCCATCTAGCAACCCATGTCCCCAGCTCTATACACAAAATCCCGGTGACAGGTTCCCTTTAATTCATCTTCCAGGACTCCTGTTCTTTGCTCCAGTTCCCGTATATGGGATGAATTCTGCGCAATGTCTTGCTGCAGTTGCTTCATTGTCCCCGCTATAGTAGATTCTAGCGTGGCCTTAATATCTGGAGCCAGTATCTGCGCTACCGCCATCGCTATTTCTTTACTGGGGAGCTCTAATTCCTGAAGCTGCAGCATCTGCTGCGAATGTGGAGGTGTTTCTCCCCCAGAATTGTCTGCCTCGGATAGCAAAGGGGGTTGTGAGGAGGAGCGGGTATTTCTCCGCTTACCCTCCGCCATCTTGTCCAGTCACGGCTGCGCTGAGTGCCGCTTCGGTAGTGGAGAGATCGTCTGCGGGGGGCCGGTACGTATTAAGTATTTGTCCATGTGTCTCCCGACTCACATTTAGAGACACCGATCCTGCTTCTGATCCCGGTAAACCCCCGATATGTGGCAGGGTATGCGGAGCTCCTCCACCTCGCGTCCTCACATGTGCGCGCCGGAATCGGAAGTCCTTTTCTCATTTATTAAAGTTTTACACAATAATAGCATTTTTGAAACAAAAAAATAATGTTTTAATGTGTCCATGTTCTGAGAGCTATAGTTTTTTTATTTTTTGAGAGATTTTCTTATGTAGGGGCTCATTTTTTGCGGGATATGGTGACGGTTTTATTGGTACTATTTTGTGGGACATACGCGTTTTTGATCACTTGGTGTTGCACCTTTTGTGATGCAAGGTGACAAAAATTGCTTGTTTTGACACAGTTTTTTTTTTTTTTTTTACGGTGTTCACCCGAGGGGTTAGGTCATGTGATATTTTTATAGAGCTGGTTTTTACGGACGCGGCAATACCTAATATGTATACTTTTTTTATTTGTTTCACTTTAACACAATAATAGCATTTTTGAAACCAAAAAAATGATGTTTTAGTGTCTCCATGTTCTAAGAGCTATAGTTTTTTTTATTTTTTAAGAGATTTTCTTATGTAGGGGCTCATTTTTTGCAGGATGAGGTGACTGTTTTATTGGTACTATTTTGTGGGACATACGCGTTTTTGATCACTTGGTGTTGCACCTTTTGTGATGCAAGGTGACAAAAATTGCTTGTTTTGACACAGTTTTTTTTTTTGTTTTTTTTTACGGTGTTCACCCGAGGGGTTAGGTAATGTGATATTTTTATAGAGCTGGTTTTTACGGACGCGGCAATACCTAATATGTATACTTTTTTTTTTTTTTTTCTATTTTTAACTTTTTTTTTTCATTCCTTACTTGGGGACTTTTTTTTTTTACATGTGAAACTTTTTTTTATTTTTTTATTTTCAACCTTTTATTTTTATTTTTTTTATTTTACACTTTTCGTCCCCCATAAGGTCATACAAGACCTCTGGGGGACATTTGCTTCACTTTTTTTTTTTCACTGTTGATTTCTCCTGTAACTGGGGCTGACATAGTAGCCCCAGTTACAGGACAAATACACCCCTAGAGAGGCTGTACAGCAGCAATCCAGCGCTGTACAGCCTCAGAGCAGGGCTGATCGAGGTCTCTGAGAGACCTCACACAGCTCCTGCACACTCCGGTCACGGCGGTCATGAACGCCGGGCCGGAACAGGAAGCGCATAGCGCTTCCTTCTCTGCAGACACAGCGCTCGGTGAGCGCTGTGTCTGCAGCGATCCGGAAGGCAGGGACACCTGGGCACTGTCCCTGCCTTGTCTTAGGGTTGCCCTGCTGTCACTGACAGCGGGCAACCCGATCAGCAGCTGCACGATTAGCGTGCAGCTGCTATTTCTGAAAGGACGTTCTAAAACGTGCTTTCAGAAATAGACGTCCACCCATAGGACGTTTATATCCTATGGGCGGACGTAAAGCGGTTAAAGGAACAATAAACGTAAACAATAAAAAAAAAACTAGTACTTATAATGGTATTTTCACACGTGGCACATTTTGTGGCGTAAAATTCCATGACTGAAAATCTGTTCCATTCACCTCAATGGGGTTTTCAGAAATTCATGTGCTTGCTGCCACAAAATCTGCCGCATGTAAACGCACCCGAAGACTGTGCTCCAGCCAATCTGCCATTTCCCTCCCTCCTCCTCACTATCCCATTTCAAGCTGTAAGGCCCCTTTCACATGAGCAAGTATTCCGCGCGGGTGCAATGCGTGATGCGAACGCATTGCACCCGCATGGAATCCGGACCCATTCATTTCAATGGGTCTGTGTACATAAGTGCTGGTTTCACGCATCACTTGTGCGTTGCGTGAAAATCGCAGCATGTTCTATATTCTGCGATTTTAACGCAACGCTGGCGCCCTAGAAGCGAATGGGGCTGCATAAAAATCGCATCCGCAAGCAAGTGCGGATGCAATGCGTTTTTCACGGATGGTTGCTAAGAGATGTTGTTTGTATACCTTCAGTTTTTTATCACGCGTATGCAAAATGTATTAAATCGCATTACACCCGTGCGATAAAAACTGAACAACTGAGTGCAATCGCATACAAAACTGAATGAACTTGCTTGTGAAATCGCGCATTTTTCACTGAACGCATCCGGACCTAATCCGCTCACGCTCGTCTGCAAGAGGCTTAATAGGCATTTTACATGGAGCAATGATAGCCCAAACAATTGTTCTTATGAATATTCATTCCCGATCAGTGCCTATTTTAAACATAACCAGTGATCAAACAACAAAATTCTTGTTTTTCACTGATTGCATTTTTTATGTAGACATAAAAATGATCGTTTGTTGCCATGAAAATGAAAGTAAACGAGTGCTGAACATCTTGCTTTATCGTTGACTGACTCTCATTATAGGCAGTTTATGTGCCTGTGTAAAACGATAGACTGCAGACAAAAGACCCCTTTACACTGCTCAATTCAGCAGGCGAAGGAAGGAAGCGTTCTGTCACGGGTAGAGACACGGGAATCAAGATAGAGCGTAGGTGCACCCCCTGAGCTGCCACCCGGTCCCCTGTCCCTGCTGCACTCACGAGTGGGTGCCATCTTGAAAGACCCGCCCTGCGCTGCCATCAATAATTAATAGTTATCACTAAAAATATTGGCAGGGGTCATATACTTCATTTGTGTAAAGTGAAATTTATATCCCACCAGGACAGGATCTTCACTTGATTCATTTCTAGGTTTACTGTTCCTTTAACATTGTCCTATTCTAATACATTTTTAAGGGCTACTCTTCCTTTGAGAGTCAGACCACCATCATATGCCAATTTATAGAAAGAAACAGAATGCAGAAATGTTAGGATAAAGCAAACTATATTTTATGTGTAGTGGTCATCAAAATAAAGACAACAAAGTCACAAACAACAGTCAAAAGACATATACTGTAAAGTGTTTCAAGGCTATAACAAAATATACCATTATATTGGGTATGTATCTTTAATAAAAGACAATCAGATAAAACTAATATGAAACTGACAATAATATATTGACCTGAAACCTACACAATCTATCGTATATTTACAGTATATCTATATGCACTAACAAATATCTCATGTTCCCAGAGAGTGGAGAAGAGGTAAAGTGACAAAAAGCTTAGCTACAGCAGCATAGGTGACGTTCATTGGACCACATCAGCAGTTATATGACAAAGAAAACGAATGTGATATGATATTTGTCTCACCAATCAAAACAGGAAATGAATGATCTGCCAATCACTGGATGATGCAGGTCACCACTGTGGCCAGTAATTGGCCCAGCAATCATTTCCGGTGTGTTGAGAATGACCAGAAATTAGAGATCAACAGGGACCTGGAAAGCATGAGAGCAGAAGTGGCGATGTATCACTTCTAATGTATCTGTTTTTTTTAATGCTATGACTCTTAAAATAGCCAAGCGGTGCGCTCGTCTATATTTGGCAGTCCCATTACAAAAAATGGGAAGCGCACCATGCAAGCGCGGCCACTGCTCCATTCACTTCTATGGGGGTGAAGGAAATAGCCGAGCCAGCGCTTGGCTATTTTTGGTGATCCCATAGGAATGAATGGGGGGCAGCCGCGCATGGACGGTGTGCCCTCCTTCACTTTGCAGGCTCAGTTCTAAAGATAGGTGTGATACCAGAGGTGGAAAACCTGAGAAAACCCCTTTAAGGAAGAATGTTTCTGCACTTTCTTAATATGAAGTAAAAAGTGAAGTCTTCATGCATGGCTTTACTCCATCTGAGGAAAAGATTCAGTTTGCTGCTCTACCACTGTCTCTAACTATAATGGCCAAGGCAGAGTGGGAGCCATGCACTGCCAGCTCTACTAGTTACTCACATGTCTCTTAGGCCTCATGCACACGGCCGTTGCCCGGCCGTGCCTGTTGCCCCGCCGAGGCCGTATTGCAGCCCTCATACGGCCGGTCCGCAATACATGGGCACCGGCCGAGTGCATCCCGCATCACGGATGCAGACCCATTCAATGGGTCGTATGGGTCCGCAATCCGGGAGATGTGGTGCGGAACGGAAGCACGGATCGGAAGCCCACGGAAGCACTCCGCAGTGTTTCTGTCCGTGCCTCCGCAACGCAAAAAAATAGTACATGTTCTATTTTTTTACATGGCGGACGGATCACAGACCCATTCAAGTTGAATGGGTCTCGATCCATCCTGGCTGCCGCAGGATGTTGTCCGTGCATTGGGACCGCAAATTGCGGTCCCGAATCCACGGAACGGCCGCACAACGGCCGTGTGCATGAGGCCTAAGGCACACAATTAAACTACTTACATATTAATCTTAACACTTATCCAGTATGAACATCCAAACAAAACGATATATAAATGGTCTTAAACTAGGATGACAGTAGTGGGTATTGGATAAAATGCAATTTATGGGCGTAGCTAAATTATGAATATTCAGGAATGCTATCCAATGTAGTTACTGGTAACAGCGTGATGAGATATGTGGGAGAGGAATTCTGCATGAGTGAATCCATAAACTGAACATTACAGAGGCTCTCCGCTGCTTGGTGCACCATCTCAGAGGCCAAAATTTGTTCTATCTGTAGAGAAAATGAGGAATCAGTTATTTTACAATTTACCTGGCTGCCAGATGAAACCAAATATGAATATGTACATTGTATTAAAAAAAAATATATATATATAAAATAAATATATATATATATATATATATTTTATTTTTTTTAAGATGGTAAATAACATTGCAGGAATATAGGAATGTAAAGCATGATATTTTTAAACTGAGCATAGACAATTTTTAATAACTTCCTTCTACAACACAGACTACTATTCTTAGTATGATGCTGTAGCTGAGTTCAAAGTTCCCTCACCTTTGCTGTGATAAGTTTGTCCGTAGTGTGGCTAGATTCTGAAATCTCCTCCCCGAAACATAAAGTGACATGGTAATCAGGTGGTGTGCCTCCTTCTGTTTTGTAGGTTTCAAGATCTGAAAGAAATACAAAACAAAAAGGAGGACATTTATCAAAACTGCAAAGAAGTACCGTATTTTTCGCCCTATAAGACACACTTTTTTCCCTCCAAAAGTGGGGGGGAAATAGCAGTGAGTCTTATGGGGCGAATGCTGCATTTTTCCGAATTTTCAATGATATGCCGCGCGGCGGGTGTATCAGCTGAGAGGGAGGAGGGGCTGGGGGCCAGCATCTGATTTTATAATGACAGCGGGGCCCGTGCAGTGACTGTATTCTACTACACGGGCCCCGCTCACTGTATATAATCGTATCTATATTTGTAGGCATTGTTAATATAGTTCAGGGTAATCAGCGCCTGTATACTTACAAGCGCTCGTATTAGAGAGGAGGCAGGCCGGGTGGACGGGCGCTGGCAGCGTTAGTCACTACGTCACGCGCCTGCGCTGCCCACTTTATGAATGAAGCAGGCGGCGTGGGCGCATGACGTAGTGACTCACACTGCCAGTGCCCGTCCTCCCGGCCTGCCTCCTCCCTCCTCTCTGCTACGAGCGCTTGTAAGTATACAGGCGCTGATTACCCTGAACTTTTATATATATACTTTTATATATATTTTATATATAAACAATGCCTACAATTATAGATAAGATTATATACAGTGAGTGGGGCCCGTGTAATAGAATACAGTCACTGCACGGGCCCCGCTGCCATAAAACCAGATGCGACCTGTTGGGGGTCATTCACACCGCAGGGACACTATTATGGGGGTGGGATCTGTGGATGACACATAGCATAAGATGCTATATATGTGTCATCCACAGATCCCCCCCATAACAGTGTCACCCACAGATCCCCCATAACAGTGTCACCCACAGATCCCCCATAACAGTGTCACCCACAGATCCCCCATAACAGTGTCACCCACAGATCCCCCATAACAGTGCGCCATCCACAGACCCCCATAACAGTGCGTCATCCACAGATCCCCCATAATAGTGTCATCCACAGACCACCATTAGTTCAAAACCCACCAAAAGCACACCTTTTGGTTCAAAATATATTTTTTCTTATTTTCCTCCTCAAAAACCTAGGTGCGTCTTATGGGCCGGTGCATCTTATAGGGCGAAAAATATGGTAGTGGAGGCTTTCATTTTTCACAGAAATAATAATATAATCAATGTGACAAGCAGCAGATATTTCCCTATTGCTTCATCTTCTCCTGTTTACTACTATTGTTTAGGCCAGTTGCTATGCAACCACCTTACATCTGATCTTAGTCAGATGATCACCATGGTCACCTGATCGGTTAGAATAGCTTGAGCTCTGAGCATCTGTATGCAGAATTCTTAGTGTTCCTTGTATCCTGTTCCTAGTCTAGATTTGTGTCTTGACCTTGTAGCTTGGTTCTTGTAGTCTTTCTAGCACCTTCACTGCTGCTGGCATTGAAGTTTGTTGCTTTCCTGTATATTGTGTTAATTGTCCGTTTGCTCAGTAAGGTTTATGATTTGTCTCTGGGTCCTAGATCCTTCTTGTTGTCTTGCTAGCGTGGTGCTGCAGATTAGAGTCAGTTCCTGACAGTGTCATTTATTTCTGTTCACCATCATTTATCAGCTCTATATCTGCATTCCATTACCATCTTCCTTCTACTATGGCAATGTTCGGCAATTAGTATACTTATGAACGCTTGCGTGGCCGATCATTGGCCTTAAAGGGTCTTTTCAGGCAAAAACTAAAAAAATATTCTATTGGCCAAAGTCATGGAGCTGTATACATGCACCCAAAATTTCATTCACCTGAATAGTGTTATTACAGAAATCTCCTGCTGTTTCCTACTAGGCCTCAGTTGAAGCCTGTGCTGCCATAATCACAGGGCAATGCTGTCCTGAGTCACTTCACAGTCAGTACATGAAATATACAGATGTAGCAGAACTAAAAGAAATTGTGATAACACATGTCACAGTGTTCTATGACAAAAGCCATTGAAAAAGTCAATTAAAATTTTCTTGCCATTTACTTAACCTGTTAAGCATTCCTTTTAGCTCTGCTACATCAGTGATGACTACTGACTTCTGCAGAACACTAACAGGATGCCAGTGATTATAGGCCTTGGATAAAGTTAAGATGTAAAATTGACCCAGGTTTATGTCTGTTCTGGTCGATGATGCATTATTTCTCATGCAAGTTTTACATTTTCTCCACTGTGGGAGGGGCTTAATTGTGTGTACCGCCCACTAACATCTACTGTATGTGCTGAGAGATAATTGCTATACAGCTGACTCTGTTACTGGCCTTGGAGTCATGGAGATAGCAGCCACTTGTTACTGCAATGGGGAAAATATGTAGTAACAAGAAATAAAAGGGAGCATAAAGCCTGAACAATGTAAAAGTAGGGAACACATAGATACCAAGTGACTGATTTTATCATTTTTGAGTAGAATCGTCCTTTAAGGTCGATTCTAAAGGGTCATAATAAGTATGAACTAAAACAATTGGACTACTGGTCCTAAGATCTCAGACACTCTTACCTCTCAAGAACTTCTTAGTGTCAAACAGTTGTACAAAGTCATCTCTTTCCAGTTTGTTGATCACTTCTGGAGAACTTGAATAAGGTCCTGTCCAGTAAATACGTCCTAAACACGATTTTTGACGTTGAGCAAAGATTCCATCAGCATTACTGGCCAGCATAACACCATACTGAAGGAAGCCGAGAAGGACCTCTGTTCTCTTGCGTATGTCTGCTTGAAATTGCTCTCCTGGAGCAGGAAGAAGCACATGCTCCATTCCACCAATGAAGCTTTTAACAGGAGGCCCAGCTGACAGTCTACATTCTCCACAATGAACCACCTTGTGTGCCACTTCAATTCCACTATAAATCACTGTAATCCTCAATCCTGTATCTGGAAGACAAACCAGGGAGAGCACTAGTACTATCTAAAAAATAGACATTGGACGTCAATGTAAGCAAAATTGCCTATATGCATGTAAGTCTGGGTTCACATCTGCGTTATGGATTCTGTTATGGCTTTCCGTTATAATATGGTTATAACGTAAAAAATAACGGAATTCATAAGACGGAAGTCAAAACGGAGGCCTTTAAGAGGCATTCTCTTTTGATCCGTCATAATAAAAGTCTATGGGGATCATAACGGATCCGTCTGGTCCCCGTTATGCAAGACAGAAAACAAAGTCCTGTCAACAGGACTTTTTTTCCCCATTATCCATAACGGAAACGGGACGGATCCGTTATGATCCTCATAGACTTCTATTATGATGGAAAGCAAAACGGAATGCCTTTTAAAGGCTTCTGTTTTGGATTCTGTCATAATACAAGTCTATGGGCAGAAGAACGGATCCATCCCGTTTCCGTTATGCAGGACTGGACACCTGCATAATAGAAACCAGGACGGATCCGTTCTGCCGCCCATAGACTTGTATTATGAAGGATCAAAACAGAATGCCTCTTAAAGGCTTCTGTTGTGACTTCTGTCTTATGAATTCCGTTATTTTCCATTAAAACCATGTTATAACGGAAAGCCATAATGGAATCCATAACGCAGATGTGAACCCACCCTAACCTGTAATACTGCTCCCATCTCAAAAGCTGTTCTGTAGCCACTTTTAAGGGCAAAATCATTCTCACTTTCTAATGTAGTCTAAAAACACTTTCTTGGAATTACATATTGATAACTTGTACTCAGGAATACTATTCTACTAGTAGATAGGTCATCCATATCTCACTGGTGAGAGTCCAACTCCCGACACACCCCACTCAGCTGTCTGAAAGCGCAAGCCTCTTCATAGTATACCAAGCACTTTGTTGTACATTGTATAGTGGCTGTGGTTGAGTACTGAAGCTCAATCTCATTCAGTAGAAGGAGCAGACATAGTGTAACTGCTCCTTCCCGTTCCCACTGAGGTGAAAGGGACGGAGGAGCTGTAATTACACCTGCTTATCACGCCAATGTCGACAGCAAACAGGTAAACAGTTAAGAGAACACCTCGCTCGCACAAGCGCTGCGGGGGAGGGGGGGTGGGGGTTGGGTTGTGGAAACCTGCAGAACCTTTTTAACACGTGTGCAGGATAGCAAACTGTCATTTCTTTGGGGATAACTAGCTTGATGGACTGACCGATATTTCTGCCTCCCCGGCAACCGGACTTATCGGTCGCCTAACGTATTAAGTTCTGTTTTTATCCTTTTTATTTTCCAATACGACGAGTGGTGGCAGCTAAGATTGATTCGTTTTGGATGAGGGAGTGCTTACAGAGGTAGGTCCAGTTGACCCTCTAGGCGGCCATCCTGAATCTAAGTCCCTGATCCTGACAATGACCTATCTTGAGGAAAGGTCATCAATATAAGAAACCGGCTATCCCCTTTAATTTAAACATACCACAACTGCAGATAAGAAATACTAAATTACCTTTGTGTGTCTCATGTGATGGAACATCAATGGGAAGGATGGGGGCTGTTTAACAAAAGATGCAAAAACAGTCATCAAGTGCAATGTAATATGACTAAACAAGGCAATCGGTAAACTACAAGTTTTGTTTGGCGCAAATATACCAATACTATTTAAACTGACCATGCAAAACAGCTGACAAGGGGAGCAGGACTAACGTAAGCAATTTATTCTTAGGAGTAGTGTATATTTGAAGTTTTCCTCTACTCAGTGCTGCTCCAGTCCCTTCCTCACTGCTTTGCCACTGCATTTTAATCAGTTAAACCACAGCTGTGTGTCTACTGTATGCAAACAGCTTGACAGGGAGGTCACTGGTGACTAATTGCCTTTTAAAAGTGGATTTACACTGCCCGAATATTGGGCAGATTATTGGGAATGAACGTTCCTGTGAACGCTCTTTTCAGACAATCTGCCTGTGTAAATGTGCCGCCGATCACCCGATCAAAATGCTCGTTCATCGGGTGATCCTGTCATTTGTGCAGGCACATCAGTCATCGTTTTTGGTCCTTTCTAAACAGTGATCTTCTGCCCAGAAACAATTATTCGGTATGGGGACGAACAATAGCAATGGCGATCCCACGTCCTCATACTGTGAAGGAAATCGCTGCTTTTAAATCTCCTTTAATGAACAAGCAGTCGAATGTTGGGAAGGAACACTTCCTTTTCGACAATCGTCTGTAACGTTGTGCAGTGTAAATCCACCTTAAGTTCTAGGTGTCTGTTTACACGAGGAAATGAAGGGGCACACTAAATCTTCACTCAGGTGAAGAAAAGCCTAGCTACTTTCACACTGGCTACTTTCACTACTTTCACACTGACTTTTTTGGCTATCCGTTTTGTGAGATCCGTCATGGGCTCTTACAAGCGGTCCAAAACGGATCAGTTTTGCCCTAATGCATTCTGAATGGGAAAGGATCCGCTCAGAATGCATCAGTTTGCCTCCAATCAGTCTCTATTCCGCTTGATTAAACTGAGCCAAACGGCACACAATGTAAGTCAATGGGGACGGATCAGTTTTCTCTGATACAATCTGGCACAATAGAAAACGGATCCGTCTCCCATTGACTTTCAATGGAGTTCATGATTGATCCGTCTTGGCTATGTTACAGATAATACAAACGGATCCATTCATGACGAATGCATGCGGTTGTATTATTGTAACATAACGGATCCGCTCAAAACACAAGTGTGAAAGTAGCCTAAGGGTTCTTTTACACTGCACAATGCATGGGGCAGGGATCCAGACTGAACCGTTTGTTCACAGAGCTGCAGTTACGTACAGCAGTCATCCCCTTTGTATTCCAATGAACGATCGTAGTAATATTGTTTATCCCCATATAGATTCATTGTTTGTGGCCAGCACATCCAGCACACAGGGCAATGTGCTGCCCACAAATGGTGATTCTAGGTGCTGCATAAAAAATGTGTTCATACAATTATAATATAATTGTGCCGATATCTGACTTTTGTAAAATTGCCTTATTGGGGTTGGCTGGCCCCAAAACGAATTTTAAATATGACCCTGAAAGTGTGCAAATGAAAATAAAATAAGCCTCTCACCTATTCCACCACTGTGTTCCAGTGCCAAGATGCCTGTACCCAATCCTTCTAGTCCTGGAAGAGTGATGTCCCATCCATGATCACGTGCACCACTGCACCCATTTCCTGGTCTCAGCGTTGACATGTTCCCAAGTGGAACATGACTGTTGAGCCTTTGTGGTCATGTGCCACTGGGGGATAGGTCACCACTGAGGCCAGTGAATGGCTCCATAGGTAAACTTGACCACAGACAAGACACGCACTTCTGATCTGCCAGAAGGAGCAGGAATGGGAGCCTTTTGGGGCCAGACAACCCCTTTAAAGCTCAACACAGTGTTAACTAGCTAGCTAGCTGAAAATTAGAGGAGCAAATATCAAATTCCAACGCACAACTTGCTTAAGTTCAGTACACTGTAGATGCGAAAAGTAAAAATGCCACTGACTTCTCAAGCATGTTAAAAAGAAGGTGTAGTAATAAAATTCCTAAAAGAAAATGTTACCTCTTAGGTACTGTAATACATGCCCTTCTGCTTTTGACTCAGCATAGAAAAAGGGCATTTCACATAATAAGTTTCTGTATTAATAACTTACTCATACTAGTGATGTTGGTATTTGGATATGATGACTCAAGTTCAGAAATATGTTGCGCTAAAATAGGTGTATCTGTGTTGCTTAGGTCACTTCCAATCCCAGAATCCTCTTGTGAAACAGAGCTTGTGACCTCAGAAATTTCACATGCCTGCTAGAATAAGGAGACAGTTCAGAGACAAAATGGAAACATGATAAACAGTGGGGCTAGATCTAGTGGGCACAACCGAAATGTCAAGGAGTGGACACCACTGGTCATCATACCAATCCACTACATTATACAGAAAAACACAAAGAAAAAGTCAGCACCACCATGTCAAAAAATATAGTTTACTTAGTTATGCACAAATAAAACAGGCGAATTAGGGGAAATTCTATTTTTGATAAGTAGGTGCCACTTTTTTCTATGTGTTTTGTTCTATAAGGTACAGGAACATGGTGAAAACATAGGAGATTTTGTTAATCTTACCAATGTAACAATGTCAGGTTTCTTTTCTACTGGTCCGGTTTCATCAGAAGAACTACTCCTTGAATCTACAGTGACCTTCCTTTTCCGGATTTGCTTCTCAGAGGATGCAATACCTTAGTAATAGTAAACACAGAAAAGCTAAACACTTTATTTAGGGGTAGTTTATCTATAATACTAGCAGCAGAAATGGATTACTACTTTTCTATTTCTGTGAAATTTAGTGTATTTCAAGTGTATCCCGTGTGCAGTGTTGGCCTGGGGTTCCTTGGGCCAACCAGAGAAAATTTATCTCAAGGCCCATCTTCTTACATCATCTATAAAGCTCAATGGGGGTCGTTTATTAAACAAAAACAAAACGGGTGGGGAAGGGAACGGGCTGGTAGGCCCGTCTCATTTATCATTTTCTACACCTGTTTTACCCATAGAAGATTGTCTAAATGTAAGACAGCTCGGAAGCTGTCTTACATTTAGAAGTGGCAATGGATGAGCCAAAGTTATGAAGAGGCTGGCGCCTCTTCATAAATTCGGCAGATCCACTGCCGGCACAGGGCCTTATTAAGGTTTTAGACACTGGTCTTAATAAGTGTGTCTCAATATGTTTTGAATCAAAGACATAGACTAAAGTGACAAATGATTGGCCAAATTAGTTTTTTTCTCCTGGATCTTTGGGGCCCATTATGGTACCAGAGTCTGGTTCCATCAGAGGATCATATGGTACTCTGGTGGACAAGTCCAACCCTGCCCTTGTGGCCAGAATTGTAATTATCAGGTTGTATAATCTGTTACGCTATTATCGAGGTTCTCACTTTGCTCTTCTGGTGGAACAATCCTATACACTTTGTATGGCTCAGATATATCCAGCTGTGACCTGCCAGGGAGTTCTTGGAATTCAAGGCTCTTGTTGAGAGCACAGCGAAGTCTTGTTTTCCATACTGCTGCATTAACCTTTTGTCCATCTTGGAATTTTTGTTTGTACATAGCCCATGCCTAGTTATAAAAAAAAAAAGAGGCATTCAATAAATGAGGAGATGGCACAATGTTTAAAGAGGTTGTTCAAGTTATATTTATTGATGACCTATCCTCAGGATAGGTCATCAATATCAGATTGGCGGGGGTCCAACAGCTGGCACCCCGGCCGATCAGCTGTTTGAAGAGAAGGCACGCGCCGTGCCAGCGCCACCTCCTCTTCTCTGTTTACCTTTCTCGCCCATTAAAGGTGTTGTCCAAGTTATATTTTTTGATGACCTATCCTCAGGATAGGTCATCAATATCAGATCGGCTGGGGTCCGACACCCCAGTCGATCCTCTGTTTGAAGAGAGGTGCCAGCGCTGCCTCCTCTTCACTGTCTACCTTCACATCGTTCCCATACACTTGTATAGGAGCGAACCGTACCATTGAAATGAATGGGACGGCTTGGGTGTAATTACACCTACTCACCGCTGCAGATGCAACGGTTAGAAGGTAAACAGTGAAGAGGAGGCAGCGCTGGCACGGCGCGCACCTCTCTTCAAACAGATGATCGGCGGGGGTGCCGGGTGTCAGACCCCTGAGGATAGGTCATCAAAAAATATAACTTGGACAACCCCTTTAATGGACTGCATCCCATTTTTCTTACATAAAAACAGGGTTGCACTTAGAAATGATTAAACATTTTTAGAGACAGAGTAGATAGGACACCTTAAAGATGGCAGCATCTTCATCGTGTCGAAAGTCTTGCTTGCCAGCATGTTTCCATGGGATGCGGAAGCAAGTTTTCAGGTCATCATCCCACATCAGTCCATGGTACTTTCCACTTTCAATCTGTTCCACCAGCCATGGCTTTAACTTTCTAGTGGCCCGTGCACGAGCAGTAGCCATCTACAAAAACAAATAAATAAATCATAGAGTAATTACAGTCACACTCTGCACAATATTTCATGAGATTGTAACCATCCACATAAGTAAAGCTCTGGTTCCTCCACTCTTAACTCCAGAATTATTTAGATACTGTATTTGGATTATTTTTCATTCTCAGAATAGGTCAATCAATATCAGATTGGCAGAGTTCCAAAACCCCCACTGATCAGCTATTTGAAGGGGGTCGTGTGATCATGCAAGCACTGCTTCCACTTTAAAATTACCTGTACGTTGTCTCCTTTGCAACAGCGGCACAGTGTAATTACTCATTCTTGTCCCATTCACCCCACCAAAGTGATATTGATGACTTATCCTGAGGATAGGTCATCAATATCTTTGCACTGCACTGCCCTTTTAAGCTGCTGCTCTGTCACACCCCCATTCTTCATTTACAGTTCTGCCTGTTGAGAATGGCTGGCGTTCATAGGCACAAGCCCACCAACGGCTCACCAGGAAGTCAGAGCATGAAGAGTTGTCCCATTCAGCAAGAACAAAACAAGTATTAACTACAAGCAACAAAACATCCAGCGAGAAAAAGATCTTCAGGCACAGTAACTTCGTAACATATAATGAATCTAATAAGCCTTAGGAACTGGGGTCCTGGGGATCCAGGAAGCCTTGATATAAACATTCAAAACAGCACAATGAAGTGTATAGCAATGTTAATACATTCACTCAAAATGAATTAATTAACTATAAAGTGTCACCTAAAATATTATTTCCATGATAATTATGTATCATAAGATATTTATAAGTCCTACATTATATCGTTGCCATAACAATGGTTATCACACACCCATCAGCACAGCAAATGGTCACCACAACAGGATTGTTATATTGGATTGCTCTAAGTATATTATTCTTATAACCTTAGCACCAAAGACTTTTTTTTTTTTTCTAATGGTTACAGTTCTGCCTTGCAAGGCGGCATTCATCTTAAGTTCTCAGATACAGATACGACCCCCACGTCTACTTAGTGTAGTAAACACTCTGCTGGACTAACCTCAAGTGTCAAATCATAGCATTATAGGATCAAAAGATCTGAAACTATAGTGTCCAATCCACCTACCTTAAACCTTTAGAACTTCTGCTATTTCCTGTGTCAGAATGTCTTTTTTCTCAGTTTCTATTCCACTCTGTAATAACAGCCGCCCCCAGTTTCTCTTCCTGTAGTGTGCTCTTCTTGCTGCTTCCTCCTTTTCCCAGAAATCATGTGACCTGCAAAGAGCTAAACAGAAGCAGTACGCCTGACACTAGCAGTAAGCAATCTGGCCAACAGGAGCGCACTGTTGTTATGTCAGCTTTCACACTGAATTACTCCCTGTGAGCGATACATTTGAGTATTGTAGACTGTAATTTTAACCCCTTTTGGTCCCAAATAATTTTGGACTTTTTTATTTAGTTCTTGTCCATTACCATTATAGCTTTCATAATGTTCTTCATGTTTTTCAGAACAGTATATATATATTTTTGCAGAAGAGTGTATATATATATATATATATATATATATATATATATAGTGCATAGGGCTATGATGGCTAACCTGCTTGTGCATCTATTATTATAGTGCATTATTTTCTGTGACTGTATAAATGTAGCCATGTACATCCGCAACATTCATTATCATATCGTGCAAGATGTTTTAGATTTTTTTCCCATGATTTGTGGCACCTTCATTTGTGAATACGCTCCTATTTTGGGAGTAGTATTCATGTGCACTTTTGCCCCTCCTATCTAATAGGCGATATAGGTGTGTGTGCTCCTCCTCCCATCGATTGCTGATGCACATGGAGGTAACTAGGAGCAACACATTATATGTGTGCGGTCTGCGCTGCTGAACATAAATGCATAACGGCATAGGCAGGTTTAGCGTAGGACCCGCCTGAACTGAGACCACCTTGTTGCTTGGTAGGTGGGCTTAGATGTGTTTTGATCAAAATGTATTGACCAAGTGTCTCAGATTTTATTAATAGAGGGAGGGCTTAGTCCATAAGTTATGCTTGCATCTACTATTATATTGCATTATTTTCTGTGACTATACCTTTAGGGATGATGTTTTATGTATAGTCAATATCTATGTTCCAACTGACAACCCCATTTCCTTTTTTTGTAATATGAAGTCGCTTATTGAATCCCTTACATATCATAGACTTTTATGATGTGGGGACTTTAATTTTGTAATTAATCCCCTATTGGACCGCTCCTCCCCAACCCCTCATCGTCCCACTCAGCTCAAGTGCAACAGGTTTTTGAATCTCTATCCTTAGCTGACACATGGAGAGAACATAATGGCCCCCAAAGGAGTTATACTTACTATTCTCCGGCCCATCAGTTATATACTCGTGTCATAATGATCTTGGCCTCTACCTCTTGTTTGCCATACTTGCTATACTCTAGGCACATTGTGTCCCCGTGGCAGGGGAGGGCTGGCAGCCTTAGTCCTGGGGGTCAAATCCAGTCAAGTGGCCCATTTTAGCCCCACCCATTATTAAAAGCCCCTCCTACATATAATAGGCCACTCCCAACAAACACTGTACAGCTAAAATTCTATTGCTAAAGCCTGTCTCTACACATCATACAGAGAGGGGAGGGACTGTCCTGGCTGCACTGCCTGCTTCACATTATACAATAAACAGCAGGCTACAAGCCTCCTCCGCTCTCCTCCCTTTCCCAGATCCTGCTCAAGGCTTGTGGTTCCCCCCCACCATCTGCCACCCGCCCGTGGCCTGCTGCCCCCTTTGGCCATCCTCACCCAGCTCTGAATCCTCCTTCTGCAAATGGCAGGGGGAGGAGCCGAAGCATCTCCTCTCCTACATAGCGCCACATATCTCTTACATCCAATGATGTCACCTTTGTTGTAGACGTTCTCTTTTTTTATCTTCTCCATTCAGACCAGACCGCCATGATGATTTTTCAGCCATCTCCCATCTCTGCAGAGATTGACAAACAGACATTAGTTTCCCACATTTCCATCATTTTCACATCTTCTGAACACCCTTTCCTGCCACCCCCAATACTATACTGCAGAAACAGTCCCCCTGGAAATACTACTATCACACAGATAGTGCCCCCTTCAACAATTATTGGCACACAGTGCTCTAAAAAAATAACTGTGCCCAGACACTAATAGTATAAAGATAATGTAGCCCAAAAATAATTGTGCTAAGCTGATACTATGCCAGGGTGCCCCCAAAGTAACAGTGCTACCCAAAATCCCACTAATATAAATAATTATCTGCCAGAGCACACTTAGTAGTAATAATGCCCCTATAGAGCCTATACTAGTAATCATGTATAATACCTCCTAGTAGTAATAGCATAATACCTCCTAGTAGTAATAATTCTCCCCCAGCATCCTCTCCATCAGCCCCCAGTAGCTTCTCAGTCCCCAGTAACTTCTCAGCCCCCAGCAGCCTCTCCATCAGCCCCCAGTAGCTTCTCAGTCCCCAGTAGATTCTCAGCCCCCAGCAGCCTCTCCATCAGCCCCCAGTGCCTCTCATCTGCCCCCAGAGGTGTCCATCAGCCTCATAAATATAAAATAAAATAAAAAACACTTACTCTTCCTGCTCCTGGCCGCCGCTTTTCTCCTCCAACGTGATCTGCATCCTCCTGCTGTCGGCTGTGCTGTGAAGGCTGCGCACAGTGTGACGTCACAGAGCGCCTTACGCCTGTGCGCAGCCCTGCACAGCTGACAGCCAGGGCCGGTGCAAGGATTTTTGCCAACACAAGCAAAGCTACATTTTGGTGCCCCCACCACCAGAACTCGGTGGGGGTAATGTAAAAAGGGAGGGGGTAATGTGACATGGAGGGTGGAGAAATGTGGCATGGGGTGGGATGAGAAATGTGACACGGGGGAGAAATGTGACACGGGGGAGAAATGTGACACGGAGGGGGGAGAAATGTGACACGTAGGGGGGAGAAATGTGACACGGAGGGGAGAAGAAATGTGACACGGAGGGGGGGAGAAATGTGACACGGAGGGGGGGAGAAATGTGACACGGAGGGGGGGAGAAATGTGACACCGAGGGGGGGAGAAATGTGACACGGAGGGGGGGAGAAATGTGACACGGAGGGGGGGAGAAATGTGACACGGAGGGGGGGAGAAATGTGACACGGAGGGGGGGAGAAATGTGACACGGAGGGGGGGAGAAATGTGACACGAAGGGGGGAGAAATGTGACACGGAGAGGGGGAGAAATGTTACACGGAGGGGGAAGAAATGTGACACGGAGGGGGGAAATGTGACACGGAGGGGGGAGAAATGTGACATGGGGTGGGATGAGAAATGTGACACGGGGGGAATGTGACACGGAGGGGGGAGAAATGTGACACGGAGGGGGGGAGAAATGTGACACGGAGGGGGGGAGAAATGTGACACGGAGGGGGGGAGAAATGTGACACGGAGGGGGGGAGAAATGTGACACGGAGGGGGGGAGAAATGTGACACGGAGGGGGGGGGAAATGTGACACGGAGGGGGGGAGAAATGTGACACGGAGGGGGGGAGAAATGTGACACGGAGGGGGGGAGAAATGTGACACATAGGGAGGAGAAATGTGATACGGAGGGGGAGAAATGTGACACGGAGGGGGGAGAAATGTGACACGGAGGGGGGAGAAATGTGACACGGAGGGGGAAGAAATGTGACACGGAGGGGTGAGAAATGTGACACGGAGGGGTGAGAAATGTGACACAGAGAGGGGAGAAATGTGACACGGAGAGGGGAAAAATGTGACACAGAAGGGGGAGAAATGTGACATTTCTCCCCCTCCATGTCACATCACCCCCGTTGTGTCACATTTCACCCCCTCCATGTCATATTTCTCCTCCCCCCATGTCACATTTCTCCCCCTCCCCTTCTATTTATGTTGTGTAAAAAACATTATGCTCACCTGGCCCTGTCTGCAGCAGCTCCCCTTCTCCTCTGTGTGGTCCTGGTATCTTCTCTCTGGGCTCTGGACAAGTTGTTGAGGACCTATCCCATTGGCTCAGCAGGAAATCACTGGCCTGACATGTGACACAGCTGCAGCCACTGATTGGCTGAGTGGGAAGGGTCCTACTCCTTAACAACTTGTCGGGAGCCCAGAGAGAATATACCAGGACCAGACCGGGCGGTGCGCAAGTCATTTCACCGCTTCTTGGTCCTCTGTTGCTCAGCGGGCGGCTGTTTTTAACATACTTTAGGGCGGCTTGGGGGGCAATTGCCTCCCTGCCCCCCGTCCCAGCCCGCCCCTGCCCCATGGTCTGATTATTGCTTTTTCGAGTCCGGGCTACACTCCATTTTCCTGGAGAGTGAACGAGTCTCTCTTAACCCGTCCTATTATACATGATCAGCTCAGTTCTGAGCTGCAGACCTTCTTTACAGAGAATGTCACTCTAGAGGTAGACCCCATGTTAGTGTGGCTCACTCATAAGGCCTTTATGCGAGGGAGGATTATAGGAGTGGCATCCCGACTTAAAGGGTAACTGTCATGTTTTCATCCAAAAATCAATTTTAGCATATGTTACTGCTGCAGCAGCATTATGCATAAAGCAATCTTTAGTTTCTTCACATACCACTGTTTTCCTTGAGTTTTTCCCTTCGTTATGGCTGTTTAAACATTTACAATTTGAGGACCTTCTCAAGATGGCTCCTCTGCCAGTTCTCTGAGGCTAAAACTGCTTTCCCTCACTTCCCATACACACTTGCTGTAGCCAGCAGCTCCCTGCCAGCCAATCAAATTGGATTACTGAGAGACACGCCCCCTCACTCTGAAGCCTAATGCAGGCAAGCAGTGTGAAGGACAGCCCCTCCGTCTATCTGTCTTCTTAGCCGGAGACAGATAAGCCATAGCAACTGTCTTTTAAGGGAGCAGTGGAAAGGGACAGAGGACATTAGTGAAAGCTGTTATTATAAGGTAATTACAGATCTTTTAACAATCATTGCCAGACTAACTCAGGTATACATGCCTAGCTCTAATAAACTAGCAAATAAAAAAAAATATGACAGTTACCCTTTAAGAGGGAACGAAATTCCACTCAGAGTGCTTTGGAATTTTAACTCTGTAGGCTGATCCGAGAACATCAAAGGGCTCCGCCACTCTACCTTCTCAAAGCGGTTAAAGGGATTCTGTCACCAGGATTAACGATATGTAGATATTTATATGTGCCCATTAGTCTTCATGCAGTGTTTACAATGATCCCTATGCTCTGTGTGCCTTGTATTCTTATAAAAAGCGATCTTATTCATAGGTAAATCACCTCTGTCAGGAGCCCAAGGGGTTGTCCCACGATCTCCTGGAGCCCAGCCGTGCCCATCGATCCGGAGCCCAGCTCGCGTACTACTTAATTTATTCACTGCACTATCCTGACGTCATGTAATCTCTGCTCCATAGTCTTGCGCAGGCACAGTAGACACTGTAGTCTGCGCCCGTGCGGACTACTGGCACCGGCTTCCACTTGTCCACTGCGCATGGCCCGGCTCCCTGGTCAGGGGCTAATATTGCTAGTGGCGTATGAGACTTATTGGCCTCTTGAACTAAGTTCAAGATTTTCCGAATGTTATCTGGTGCTTCCCTACCCGGTATAAAGCCAACCTGATCTTTATTAATAAGATCCGGCAACAACCAGTTAAGGCTAGTTTCACACTACATATCGTTAATCCTGGTGACAGAATCCCTTTAAGGACACTAAGCTACAATTGAACATGCTGCTTTCCCATAATACTGAAAAGGCTCTCCAATGGACTGCCTCTTACTGTTATAAGTATGCCAACAAACCAGATAAAATGTTGGCCCATCAATTGAAATCTAGGCAGGAAACTAATCAGGTTTTCCAAATATGCACCTGACCGGGACATATTACTTCTAATCCTGATTCTATTTATGATACTTTCCAGTTCTATCAGAAGCTGTATACCAAACCTTTGGTGGGCCCCGGGACCGCGGAGGGCGACTTTCTAAAATCCATCCCACTCCCTCAGGTATCCCCTGATGTGCTGGCTAGTCTTAATTGAATGATCACCGCAGAGGAGGTGGAATACACCATCAAGGTCTTGAAGGTGGGTAAGGCCTTCGGACCTGATGGTTTGTCAGCACTCGATTAGAAAAAATTCGACCCCTGTTGATTCCACACGTTCATTATTGCAACCATCTCTTGCAGGGAGATCAACTCCAACACTAACCCCGCCCCCCCCCCCATCCCCCCCGGAGTTTCTAGATTTTGTTGTAGTTTTATTCCAGCCGCATCTCGGCCCCATTATAGTGAATGGGGCTGGAGCGGACTTCTGGCTGCACGGTGCACTAGCGGAAGCACGTATCCGGCAGGCTGTTCCCCCGCTGGAACAGCCTGCCGAAGAAAGCTGCCGCTAGTGTGAAACTAGCCTTAACTGGTTGTTGCCGGATATTATTAATAAAGATCAGGTTGGCTTTATACCGGGTAGGGAAGCGCCGGATAACATTCGGAAAATCTTGAACTTAGTTCAAGAGGCCAATAGGTCTCATACACCACTAGCAATATTAGCCCTTGACATTGAAAAAGCCTTTGACACCCTGGCTTGGGATTACCCCCATTACCGTCAATTGTCCACACAAGGTCCCTCTTATCCCTTTATTTGTTGCTGCTCTAGCGATCAGTCAGATTTAAAGTCTGATAACTCTCCATTAGCATATATAATCCAGCTTTCCCCTCCGGACTCTAAGCACAAATGTTAGGCTACTTTCACACTAGTGTTCGGAGCGGGTCCGTCTGATGTCTGCTCAGACGGATCCGCTCCTATAATGCAGACGTTTGTATCCGTTCAGAACGGATCCGTCTGCATTATAACTTAGAAAAAATTCTAAGTGTGAAAGTAGCCTGAACGGATCCGTCCAGACTTTACATTGAAAGTCAATGGGGGCGGATTCGTTTGAAGATTGAGCCATATTGTGTCATATTCAAACGGATCCGTCCCCATTGACTTACATTGTAAGTCTGGACGGATCCGCTTGCCTCCGCACGGCCAGGCGGACACCCGAACGCTGCAAGCAGCGTTCAGGGGTCCGCTTGCTGAGCGGAGGCTGAACGCCGCCAGACTGATGCATTCTGAGCGGATCCGGGTCCACTCAGAATGCATTAGGGCTGGACGGATGCGTTCGGGGCCGCTTGTGAGCCCCTTCAAACGGAGCTCACGAGCGGACACCCGAACGCAGGTGTGAAAGTAGCCTTAGTCTGGTGGACTTCCCATAAGTTATATCCCTTACACAACTTCTTATCCAGAGGTAAACTTACATCTATTTCTGACTTTAAGGAAAAACATGACCTTGCTATGAGGGAACTGTTCAATGCTAACCAGATTTTTTCTTTCCTACACTCTCTACAACCACCCAATGCTACTTTTGATTATACACATTATGAACGTTCTATGGTATACTCTTTATGTAAATGAGGTTTACTGTCTAGGATTTATGGGACACTTAATGCAGTCTCTGAAGGAGCTAAGTTACCATATATAAAGGCTTGGGAGAAGGACCTGGATCTAGTTACCAGATGCCACCAGCGCTCCCAAACTTTGACTAAAGGCAGTTGGCAAACTACCCTGGCAGAAACATCAATCAAAATACTTCATAGGACCTATTTGGTTCCAGCCAAATTACACTGTATATATCCTCCTGGTTGACATTTGCTGAATTCAAGCTATCACAGTGCATACTCTTGGCTGCTCAAATTAATAGAGCTTTTAAATGGCATTCTAATACGCTCAGTTTCCAAGCGGTACTAGATAGAACCAATAGGATACTTTTGTATGAAATACTTAATGCTATCTGCACAGATAGATTTGCCGCCTTCGAGAAGTTTTGAGAGCCCTGGTTGTCCTCTTCCTACTCCACTGCTACATTATTATTTATATTTTGTTTATCTTACCAGTGATATACGTGACTATGTAACCACAGTTTTTTCTTATGTACCCATATATGTACACTTATTGGAATGTTACCCATTCACTCTCCTTTTCATTTATCTTTTTATTTTGCTGTATTTTGTGATATACTGCTTTAAAACTTCAATAAATAACTTTTGAAACCTAACAAAGCTAGAATTAGACCTGTATGTCACATGGATCCACAGCCCCCTCATTCATTGCTGCAATTGCTTTGCTAGATTTATGAAACCATTATGAGGTACACATGACTTACTGATTATCTTTTATTAACTCTTTTTGAAGGGTATAAGAAAAAAACAGCAATACTGATGATGAGTTTTTAATTGTTATAAACTATCGCCGCATCCCAAGACCCTTTTTTTTTATTATTATTCTTTCTACTGAGCTGTATGAGGGTGTAATTTTTGCAGGATGACTTTTGGGGTACAGTGCATTCGGAAAGTCTTCAGACCCTTTCACTTTTTTAAAAATTTAGTTATGTTGCAGCCTTGTTCTAAGATTAAAAAAAAGTAAAAAAATTTCCCCATCATCCTGCACTCAGTACACATGAATGTTCAAACTCTTTGCTAATTTATTGAAAAGTGAAAATTTTTATATTTTATTGACATAAGTATTCAGACCCTTTACACAGGGTTGAAGCACCTTTGGCAGCCATTACAACCTCCAGTCTTCTTGAGTACCATACCACAAAGTTTGCACACATGGATTTGGGGATTTTCTGCCATTCTTCTATGCAGATCCTTTTAATCTCTGTCAGGTTGGATTGGGACCATTTGGAGGACAGGTCTCTCCAGAGATGTTTGATTGGGTTCAAGTCAGGGCTCTGGCTAGGCCACTTTCAGTACAATACTGATAGGCACTCTGGCACAACCTGATATAGCATATACTGCAGACAGACCAGGGGGCCTTCATTAGGCCCTTAGCTTCGATGCTAATACTTTGGCACCCAGCAATCTTATTTGCGGGGTGCCGATGCCTGACACAGGGAGCTCCCTCCTTCTAAACCACTTCTAAGCCAGGGTCGCTATAGGCATTGGCATCTCAGTGGTTAAATGGCCCAGATCGGCATTTCTGCTGGTCTGGGCCATTAGAGCAGGAACCTGGCTCTCATGTGATACCTGTGCAGGGCTTAGACTAGGCAGTCATAAAAAAAAATGACCTGAAGAGGACTGTACAGGGAAAGTCAGCTTAGAAATATTGATGAACTGAAACACATATGCAGGGAGGAATGGTTCAACATTCCCCCACATCAGATCATGCTTTAATAGCATTAATCCAACTAATACCAATGAGCTTACTTACATTTTTTTGTGACTGGATCATAGTAACATAGATGCTTGTATCAGGCTAGACTATATAGCATATGATCTCCCTTAGGACCCAGGTCTGCTGGGTTATGGAGGAAAGCACCAACATATTATGTCACCAGGGCTACCTATGTGATGAGGGATCCCATTTGATTAGCACATGGCAAATACAGTTACAGTGATCTGCTTTATAATGCTGGAAGTTAATTTCCTAGTTTATTAGATAAGACACATGCACTTTATCTGACAACTGACTGATTGCACATTGCTACAGTTAAAGGGGTTTTGCCACTTCAGCATTTATTATGCAGAGAAAGTTTCCATGGTTACGACCACCCTGCAGTCCAGCAGCATGGCTGTGCTTGTACACTATAGAAAAAAGTACCAGCTTACGTGGTCCCGGCCACCAGAGAGGCTGGCATTTTTTCTTATGCAAGCACGACCACCACTGATGGATTGCAGGGTGGCCGTAACCATGGAAACGAACAGTATATAATGTGATGGAAAAATGAACCAAGCCAGCAAACGAAGCAATATGGACAATAACAATACATTAGTAAGTGCCTTGTATTAACTTTCTCTACATAATAAATGGATGCGGACAGTACATATAACATTCGTGTTGCTGTCCACATTTTATTGCGACCCCAGAGAAATGAATGGGTCTGCATTTGATCCATAAAAAATGCAAACCGAAAATAAGTTAGTGTGCATGAGGTCTAAGTGTGTGTACATATGTACATAGCTCTCAGTCACTGATAGTTGACCGCGGGCGGTCTTAAAGGGGGTTGTCTCACTTCAGCAAATGGCAAAGTTAATACAAGATAAAAGATAGTGGTTTTTGAACCCTATTTTCGGCGCTGAAAACAGGAGGCAGATTCTCATAAAATATATTTTAAAAATTGAATAGCTTATTTATTCTTTTGTCAACGCGTTTCAAGGGCACACAGCCCTCTTCGTCAGGACAATAAAAGCATATGTTGTATCATGTTAAAACATCGTCTTTTAAAAGGGTTATTTTTGGCGCGCAGGCCGGTGGTTCGTTGAGCAGGGAGCTGGTGTGTATGACGTAATTCGTGGCGTCATTGGGGGGGACGTCCTATACTATCTGGCTGATGCTGAAGGTACGGTGGTCGCTCTTCTGTGTATATGTATTTGTATGTAGTGTGCCTGATTGCCGTTTTTGGGGGGGGTCTTCGTGTCTTTTTTTCTCTCTAATATTGCTCTGTGAGTCTTATTGTTTGCTAGCCGCTCGTTTTTGTATATTGCAATGGTATGCCGCAGGTTTCGGTACCCTGATCTGATGGTTCTTATATGTTTTCCGCTGCTACCGGCACTGTAAAGTAAGAGGGATAGGTCCCTCTTACTTTACAGTGCCGGTAGCAGCGGAAAACATATAAGAACCATCAGATCAGGGTACCGAAACCTGCGGCATACCATTGCAATATATAAAAACGAGCGGCTAGCAAACAATAAGACTCACAGAGCAATATTAGAGAGAAAAAAAGACACGAAGACCCCCCCCAAAAACGGCAATCAGGCACACTACATACAAATACATATACACAGAAGAGCGACCACCGTACCTTCAGCATCAGCCAGATAGTATAGGACGTCCCCCCCAATGACGCCACGAATTACGTCATACACACCAGCTCCCTGCTCAACGAACCACCGGCCTGGGCGCCAAAAATAACCCTTTTAAAAGACGATGTTTTAACATGATACAACATATGCTTTTATTGTCCTGACGAAGAGGGCTGTGTGCCCTTGAAACGCGTTGACAAAAGAATAAATAAGCTATTCAATTTTTAAAATATATTTTATGAGAATCTGCCTCCTGTTTTCAGCGCCGAAAATAGGGTTCAAAAACCACTATCTTTTATCTTCTATCTTATTTCTCCTGCCGCCGTCTGGGGCAGGGGAAAAAAGGAACCCTTGGCAGCAGTACAGGACCCCGCATGCTGGACGGGAAAATACCAGCACAAGCTCTCTACAGTTGTTGTGGCTTCACACAACAACATACGGTAAGCGCTTCTTGTATACAGTGCATTTATACCAAATATACAGCCACACACACGAGGCGCGGCCTCCTGTCTCTTTCTTCTCTCCTTTTCTATAAAAAAAGTTAATACAAGGCACTTACTAATATATTGTGATTATCCATATTGCTTCCTTTGCTGGCTTGTTCCATTTTACATTATACACGGCTCATTTCCATGGTTACAACCACCCTGTAATCCAGCAGAGGTGGTCGTGCTTGCACACTATAAGAAAAAATGCCAGCCTCTCTGGTGGCCAGGACCGTGGGAGCTCACGTAAGCTGGTACTTTTTTTCTATAGTGTACAAGCACAGCCATGCTGCTGGACTGCAGGGAGGTCATAACAAGGGATTTCATATTTTGAAGTTCGTGTGCGGGTTCGTGTGGTGTTATTTACTGAATTGCGTTATGGATTCCGTTACCATGGACCATAACGCAATTCCATAACAGAACGCATAACCGAATGTCTTTAGAGGCATTCCATTATTTATTCCGTCATAATAGAAGTCTATGGCCTGCATAACGGATCCGTCCGGTTTACGTTATACTGGAGTCCTCTCCTGCATTGCGTAAACCGGACGGATCCGTTATGCAGGCCGTAGACTTCTATTATGACGTAATGAACAATGGAATGCCTCTAAAGGCATTCCGTTGTGCATTTATGCATTCCGTCATGGAATTGCGTTACGGTCCGTGGTAACAGAATCCATAACGCAATTCAGTATATACCCCAACACGAACCCGCACACGAACTTCAAAATATGAAATTCCCTCATCCCTAGTCGTAACTATTGAAACTTTCTCTGCATAATAAATGCTATTTGCTGAAATGGCAAAACCCCTTTAATGAGTTATTTAATGAGAATGGAATAACCCTCGTATCCTGTGGCCGGGGGTGGCCAGAGTTACGGAAACAGCATAGCACAGCAAGCTACACTGTGTCGTTAGCTTGGGATATGAGATCGAAATAAACCTTTGAGATCGCCTACACATGAAGCTTGGGTGTTGATGGCTATTTTTCCCAACTCCACCATAAACATGTCTGCTTATTACAGCCAAGCCTACATGCTTACTTAAATGGGGAGAAGAAGATAAGCCACTACTAGTCCACTCTTGCAGTGGATTATCTCCAAGAAGACCAAAGTATTAGGGCATCTTGAAATCTAACTTTCCCAAACATCTGCCATTGGGGGGAGTCTGGAGGCCCCCATACACATAAGCCCAGCAGGTTGGCTGACTTTTCTATGTAAGGCCAACTTTAAAGGGGTTTTCCGGGAATAATTACCTTTTTATCTAAAACCTGCCTCTATAAGCATAAAATTCAGTCCAGTCCTCTGTGCTGCTTCTGGTGTCTCCATGTTCCAGTCCCCGCCATATTTACATCCGATGCTTCGCTTCAGGCAGTGACTGGCTTTAACAGTCATGTGCCGCTTGTGACGACATCACCACTGAAACCATTTATGCCGATGCTGTGCTTGATATAAACATTGTGGGGCCAGAAAATGGAGACACTGGAAGCAGCGCGGACGACCATAGTGGTGGGGAGCAGGTAAGTATGAATTTTATGTTCACAGATGTAGGCTGCAGCCATTAGATAAAACGTACTTACTCTTGGAAAACTCTGTAAGGCAAGTATATTAAAATAGTATATTAAAATAGGACAAGGCAAACGGTACACAAGCACACTGGGAAATATTCTTTAAATACTGTCTATCATTTAGATACATCTAGACAGTCTAAAGATGCGCTACATTTATCACAGTGGCTAATCATGAATGATAAGGGTCCATTAATACAACCATATCCGTTTTCTGGTCCGCAAATTGCGGATCTGCAAAACATGGATACAGCTCGTGTGCATTCCACATTTTGCAGATATAGGAAGGCTTGTCCCCGTCCCCGCCTGACATTGGCTGCTCCCCCGACACTGGATGTTTTCATCCGGGCACGGGGAGAGGCAGCAGTGGCGGTGTGTGGCCTAGGAACAGCGCAGGGAGCGAGATAAGTATATTCCCTGTGAGGGGTCTGGGCGTATGGGGGGGGGGGGGGGCAGTTTTTACTATTGGATAACCCCTTTAAGCCATGCACCCTTCCCCACTAAATGTCCATATCTCTGCTAAGCCACGTACCGCTGTCAGGCATGGTGGAAAAGTGTCTAAAACCCTCAAAGGGGGTTTCTCATTTCAGCAAATTACATTTATCACATAGACAACGTTAATACAAGACACTTACTAATGTATTGTATTGTGTATATTACCTCCATTGCTGGCTTCATTCATTTTTCATCACATTGTACACTGCTCACACAGGCACACATGCGCAGCAGCTCCCACCCTGGCCACCTTGTATCTACGCTGCAGCGGTGGTTGTAACTAGAGATGAGCGAATTTCATATTATGAAATTTGTTCACGCTTCGTTTGGTGGTAAAAGCAGAATTGCGTTATGGATTCCGTTACCACGGACCATAACGCAATTCTATGACGGAATGCATAACGGAATGCCTTTAGAGGCATTCCGTTATTTATTCCGTCACAATAGAAGTCTATGGGCTGCAAAATGGATCCGTCCCATTTCCGTTATGCAGTGGAGTCCTTTCCTGCATAACGGAAACGGAACGGATCCGTTATACAGGCCATAGACTTCTATTATGACGGAATGAATAACGGAATGCCTCTAAAGGCAATTCTGCTTTTACCACCAAACGAAGCGTGAATGGATTTCATAGCATGAAATTCGCTCATCTCTAGCTGTAACCCCTGAAAGGGAGCAATGTATAATGCAATGGAAAAATGAATGAAGCCAGCAAAGGAGGCAATATGGATAATCACAATATATTAGTAAGTGCCTTGTAATAACTTTGTCTACATGATAAATGCCATTTGCTGAAGTGAGACAACCCTTTTAATAAATGTGGTGTAAATCACATGGGCAAGAATTTAGTCTCGGTCAGAGTCAGAATTATGACACATTTGCAATAGTAATTCTGCACCATCAGCAAACACAGTTTAGGCTCCCATTCTTATATTGTTTAAGAGGTGTTGATACAAGGGATAATTGCCCGGTTTATGATTCATACGAATGACCATTCAAATCATTGTCCAGTAATCCATAAAACATTTTACTTGCTTACTTTCAGACTTTTTTTTTTTTATTATTATTATTTTTTCTATAGGTCTATAGGAACATTTCAGAAATAATACCATACGTCTGAAATGCCACAGCAAAAAAAAAGCACAGTGTTTGTACTGTGTTTTGTAATTTCCTTTTGACCAACATATAACATCTGCATTTTTTTGTTAAAAAGATGTTGACAAAAGAAAAATGTAGAGTGAAATGACCCTAAAGCCTGTATTACACAGGCCGGTTGAGCAAGCGATTGCCGGGAGGAAAGCATTCCCTCCCGGCAATCACCTGCTAGCTAGTGGAGGAGACTGCTTCTATTACAAGCAGCGATCTCCTCTACAGCATGGGGAGGAGCGATTGTTATGTCATCGCTCGTCCCCATACTGTGGTTTGGCGGCGGCAGATTGTAATTAGACAGCGACATCTGCTGTCAGCAAACGCTGATTTTAAATAATACGGGAGGCTCCTATTATATGCAATCTCTTTCATTTAATTTTGCCACAGCAGTAAGGGTTAACAACCACAGAGAATGAAAAAAAATATAAAAATCTAAAAAGTTGATGCAAATGACGACATAGGCAACCAGGTGAGATCAGAGTCTATAAATGTCTGTGTAATCACTTCCAATTCCTCTTTCTTACTGCTGGCCACAGATGAAAAAATGTAAGTATTTAGTTACTATATACTACAGGGTGGGCCATTTATATGGATACACCTTAATAAAATGGGAATGGTTGGTGATATACTAATGTGCCACAAACAGGAAGTTAATATGTGAGGGGGGAAACTTTTCAAGATGGGTGGTGACCATGGCGGCCATTTTGAATCCAACTTTTGTTTTTTCAATAGGAAGAGGGTCATGTGACACATCAAACTTATTGGGAATTTCACACGAAAAACAATGGTGTGCTTGGTTTTAACGTAACTTTATTCTTTCATGAGTTATTTACAAGTTTCTCTTTGTTTACAGCCATTGACATGTCGCCGAGGATAACACGTGAGGAGCGGATAGAAATTGTGTTGATGTCTGGTGAACGCAGTAATCGGGTCATTGCAGCAGATTTCAATGCAAGACACCCTACGAGACCACCCATCTCCCATGCTACAATTAGCAAACTGCTTGCTAAGTTTCGTGAAACTGGTTCAGTGTTAGATTTGCCAAAATGTGGATGCATGAAATCTGTCTCTAATGAAGAAACATCAGTGGCTGTCGTAGCTTCATTCAGCAAGAGCCCACAGCGTAGCACTCGCCGCATGTCACTGGTGAGTGGGATTAGTCGAACATCCCTTCGGCGGATATTAGCTACTCACAAATGGCACCCTTACAAACTCCAGCTACTGCAGCATCTCAACGAGGATGACCCAGATCGGCGCACTGAATTTGCAGAATGGGCAAAACAAAAATTGGAACAGGACCCTCAGTTTACGCAGAAGATTTTGTTCAGTGATGAGGCAAACTTTTATGTGAATGGTGAAGTTAACAAACAAAACCACCGCTATTGGTCCGACACTAACCCACATTGGATAGATCCCTCCAAGACTGTTGGAACAAAAAAATTTATGGTATGGTGTGGTATATGGGGTACAAAGATAGTGGGGCCATTCTTCATCAATGGAAACCTCAAGGCCACTGGATATGCGAAATTGCTACATGATGATGTGTTTCCCTCTTTATGCACTGAAGCTGGCACGTTCCCTGAGTTTTTCCAGCAAGATGGTGCACCACCACATTATGGGTGTCAGGTCCGAGCATTCCTAGATGAACAGTTTCCTGGAAAGTGGATTGGTCGTCATGGGCCAGTTGAATGGCCCCCAAGGTCTCCCGATTTGACCCCCTTAGACTTTTATCTTTGGGGGCAATTGTCTATGCTGTGAAGATACGAGATGTGCAGAACCTGAAACTACGAATACTGGAAGCCTGTGCTAGCATTTCTCCTGCGGTGTTGCTATCAGTGTGTGAAGAGTGGGAGAAGAGGGTTGCATTGACAATCCAACACAATGGGCAGCATATTGAACACATTTTATAAGTGGTCAGAAACTTGTAAATAACTCATGAAAGAATAAAGTTACGTTAAAACCAAGCACCCCATTGTTTTTCTTGTAAAATTCCCAATAAGTTTGATGTGTCACATGACCCTCTTCCTATTGAAAAAACAAAAGTTGGATTCAAAATGGCCGCCATGGTCACCACCCATCTTGAAAAGTTTCCCCCTTGACATATACTAATGTGCCACAAACAGGAAGTTAATATCACCAACCATTCCCATTTTATTAAGGTGTATCCATATAAATGGCCCACCCTGTATATTGTTTGTTGATATATATATATGGTTTGGACGCTGTCCCCTTAAAGTGTCGTATATTAGTTTTCCACTGTTCGCCGCACGCTCACTGCGTGTATTCATAACTTTTCAAAGCATATATTACTTAATTCTTTCAGTCTGTCTAATCCTTCTGTTATCTTATCCTCACATGCAACTCTGTGAGTGTGATTTACTTAGCACAATGTCCGTGCTCGAGACAATATATTGGACGGACCAAGAGGGCCTTGAGAGTGAGGATATCCGAACATATTTCCAATATTAGGAAGGGATATGAGAAACACTCACTCTCAAGGCACTTTAAAGAAGTCCACAGACAAGACCCCACAGGTTTATCTTTTGTGGCTTTAGAAAAAATTGACAGACACTGGAGGGGAGGAAACCATATTAAGCGCATGTCAAGGGCAGAATCTAAGCAAATTTACAACTTTGGTAGCCTGATGCCAGCCGGTTTAAATGCAGAACTGGAAATTTTTGGTTTCCTATAGTTTGGGCGGTGTGCCCCTCGTACAATAGGGGATCACATGTTTGGCCGTTTATCGGCACTGTGATCCCCTCTTGTTGACGGGCCCACCTCCCCCTGTCCTACTTTGATATACCACATCTATCAATTTTAGAAGAAATGCAAGAATATAAGATGTACAGGAGGATGCCCTTTTATATACTAAAGTCTTTTTATGAACCGTCATTTAGTCCTCATCTGTCCATAAATTATTATACTTCCTGTTTTATACATTTTATAAATTTTGAACATATTTTTATATTTTTTATATTTTGTAGATTATCTCTACATTTTACATTGTTTTATCATTGTGTTTTGACATATAAATATGTATTAAGAGGTTGCGGTTCAAATACAACAAAAAACGCATAAGCGATTTTAAAACCGCATTGAAAACGCACCTAAACCGCATTATGTGAAAAATAGATTCCAGCCCAGATTTTGTGGACTGCTTGTGGGGATATAAAAGGAGATGACGTATCAACAGGGATATAGCTACTGAGGAAGAGGATTGAAGTCCTCGAAACACGTTTAGCGTTATATCCCTGTCTACAGCAAGATTCAGGATATGATCGACAAGATATAGATCATTCTTCAAAATTGGAGCGCTCCAGTCTTTCACCTTACCGAAGCACCTCGCATAAGAATATCGAAACTAAGTTTCCAAGTCCCGCGATATCTCTGAGACACCACGTGACAAACAGCAGAGAGCGAGGACGCCGAGAGCGATCGGTGCAGCGGCGTAGTGAGCAGCCAAATCCGACTGCTGAAGACCCGCATCAGGGGTAAGCAATATTTCCCTGTAATATATAATATGCCAAGCCATTGAAGGCGGTAAACACGAGCTGGCTAAAGGACTGCTGAATACAAACAACATATATAGGGATACGGTATCCCCCAGCAGCATTGAATACTATAGCCATTGCAGCTTGTGGATTCCTTCGGATCCGGATCATTTGAACTAATATATGGTGGACATTGGGTAGGATATTAATGGACATTTTCCATCTAAAAAACAAATATCCCGAACACGACTGATTTGGATACACACTGCCATCTGGCAAAGGAACATTGTTGTAATATACATAGTCTACTATATATTCAGGAGATTTTATTGTGTTGCGTTTCTGTATATATTTATATAATCAGTGCATTGTATTTTATTTTTTTAGGGGTTTTTTAACAGTCATCATCGTTTTAATTGCTGTTTTAATTGCTGCTATTACTCAACTGTAGAATTGGCGGTCAATAAAGTATAGTTTGTTTGATGTGAACCACATAGTGAGTGCCAGTCGTTTTTTCATTTTTATTCATTACGCTTGGACTGACTGAGTGAGCAGTTTTTCGACTAGAGCACCCTTACCTTATTGAGGAGGGTGGTGAGCTATCCACAAACTTAGCCATTTCCTGTTATCTTATCTTACCTCTTTACTGTGTGCTCCTTGATAGCTATTTTTTAGCACAGTTACCAGAATCCCAGCGTATCTCAGCAGATTGTGACGTAGTTGGTAATCAGTTACAGTCACATCCCCTCCCCCCCCCCACCCCTTTCCTCAGAAGTAGTGTGTTTCCTCTCACCTCACTCGCTCTGCTGCTCCATCCTGCGACAGTCCGTCTCTCTCTGCTCCGTGACGATAGCTGGTTGTATTCTCTCAGAATTATTAGATTTTATCCAGTTTTGCCCCTAATGGTTGCTTCTGCTTACCACAATATATTCTATATACTTACCAGACAGGTTAACATTATGGCTCTATAGTAGCCAGTTTAAATTTTGTGCAGTTGCCTGCTGCTATTATTTTTTTTTTCTAACTACTATTTTGTTCAGTATACCCTCTTCATTATGTCTAATGAGGAACATGTTACACCTATGGAGGTTCCTCAAGCCTCAGGCTTATTATCAGAAGAGCATATTAAGTCTCTGGTTAATCTATCAGTACAAAAGTCTGTTCAGTCAGCTTTTCACTCAGTTATGACTGGCATGCAAGACTCAATTGCTAAGACGGTAACCCTGGCTATATCCCAGGCAAAACCAATCCTGTCACCTGCAGTCATTCCCTCTACCCAGTCCGATAATTTTTGGTCGGCGGAGGACTCGACCTCAAACATGGTCCAGGGCTTTAAGAAGTCCGTAAAAATGACGCAAAAGAGGCGTATTCCTCAGATCGATCCCTCACCTTCCAAAAATAAATAAAAATTCAGTCAGTCGGAGGGATCAGGTGGCTGTTGATGGCTCACTATTACAAAGCAACACTAATACTGGTGCTTCTCACATACACCCCAGACCCTCTACCCGTGAGGAGGAACATAGTAAACGGGTTTCTAAGTCCTCACATCGGGAAAAACTGAATCTCTTCCGGTAACTCTTCTTTTGATGAAGATGATTCATCTCCCTCTGAAGTAGATTCCGACTACCAAGATTTTTCTGAGAATGACAGTGACAGTGAGCCTAATACTGTAAATGAGTCAGGTTCGATCCTGTTAGATTCTACTGGGCAACCATATTTTGACCCAGGTTCAATAAAACATCCCCGGTCTGGGGAGTGGCTACTCTGCCCTCAAATTTTATAAGCTCCTGGATTAAGAAACCAATAAAAAACTGAAGGCCGAGTGTCCCAGGCCTACCCTTCCCAACCATCTCGCTGATACACCCGAGATCAACCCCACACTCATTAAGTTTTTAATGAAAACTGGGAAAAATCACAAAAAGGGGATTGATCGCAGTTTTCAGTTTTGTCAAGATAAGCTCCTTGACATAAATAAATAAAATAGTCTCTGGTCTGTTGCCTTTCTCTGCGTCGCAGGTCCCAATCGTGAAGTGGGTACAGTTCACATAAATCTCAATCCTTTTTCCAGTTGGACCGCGCTGCTCCAGAAGGCAGGAAAAACACCACTTTAGACTCCTAATAATCCATGGATATAGGGAAGCAAAAGGCCACAGAAAGCAGCAGAGTCTCCACTCATTCGCCTCTGTCAGACACCAAAGGATAGCCACAATCATGAAATACCATCACATAAACGGAATAACAATTTATTATACTCACAAAAGTGAATAGAATACAAGCAGTATAAAATTGCATACACCCGACCCGTGTTTCGCTTCGAAAAGCTTTGTCAGGGGCATCTGATCCGCCCATTCCAGGGCGGTCTTTTTAAATCACAGAAGGGCGTATGCTCCACCTCTCAAGCCAAAATAAAGATATATAATAAAATAATAAGTCCAATACATACATAAAACAAGTTGATCTACATTACATCATAAGCCATAAAAATAGTATAAGATCATAAAGTTGTACTAAAACTCCGTAGTAATTTTTATTCATATAGATCCACTCCCATAAAACGTCACAACCAATCATAGACTGCTACGCTATCTGAGCAGGCCGCGGTTTCAGGTCAGCTGGTAGACACCTAGATTCTACGCTGTTGGGCCCAGAGATCTATGTGCCTCCTGGTCAACGCAAATGCGGCCTTATGTGCAGAAAGGAGGAGGTCCTTGCTTTTAAGACTGGACCCTCAACTGATCCAACGCCTTCGGTGTCCCCTAACAGTCTCCTGTTTGGGGACTCGTTCATAAAAGAGATCAACCAATATGTAGGACTTTTTTCCACTTTAGAGAGAGCTCACACATCTCTGAAAAAGGTTTTCCACTCCAGAGTTTTTGGCAGGGCTGCGAAACGGAGGTGCCGGTTTTCCAGCCGCCAATCCCATGAGGGATCCCAATTTAGAGGCCCCCCCGGTACAGAAGCCACCCCACATACCTCCACTGCTTTCCAGCCGTCCCCGTTCTTCCCCACCAGAGGACGACCGTGGAGGGCAAGAGGATATAGAGGCTACCCGCGCTCCAGGCCATCTACAGGTAAGCCAAACACTTCAACATTCTTCCCAGCTACCATTGGGAGGAAGGATAATGCTTTTTTTTCCCCATGCTTGGAGCCTCATAACTTCAGACGCTTGGATACTAAATACCATCCTGGGATATCAGATAGAGTTCATCTCTACCCCAATTCAGTCGATATTTCCTCAACCAATGGTATTCTGCAAAAAAGATCACGATCTTATATCTCAAGAGGTCATGGATAATGCTATAATACCAATCGCTCCCACAGATATGGTTTTTCTCAGCAATCTATTCATTGTGAGCAAGAAAGACGGCGGCCACAGGCCAGTCATAAATCTGAAAACACTGAACAAATAGGTCACCTACCAACATTTCAAAAAGGAGGGCATGCACTTATTAAGAGACTTTCTTTTACAGGGCGATTGGCTTGTGAAGATAGACTTAAAAGACGCATATCTCACGGTCCCTATGCACCCGTTGTCACAACCTTATCTTCAGTTTTCATGGGAAGACTATGGCAATTTACCAGTCTCCCATTCGGACTCTCCTCAGCCCCATGGTGTTTCACCAAACTGTTGAAACCCGTGGTAGACGCATTATGGAGCCGAGGTGTACGGCTTATTATATAAAGAATATAATAACGGATGCTACAGATGATGGGCACGTAGTAATTAAATTAACGTAAGTGAGGAAGAGAAGTGAACGTGCTTCTAAAATTACCTTTATTTATACACTCACCTAAAGAATTATTAGGAACACCATACTAATACGGTGTTGGACCCCCTTTTGCCTTCAGAACTGCTTTAATTCTACGTGGCATTGATTCAACAAGGTGCTGATAGCATTCTTTAGAAATGTTGGCCCATATTGATAGGATAGCATCTTGCAGTTGATGGAGATTTGAGGGATGCACATCCAGGGCACGAAGCTCCCGTTCCACCACATCCCAAAGATGCTCTATTGGGTTGAGATCTGGTGACTGTGGGGGCCATTTCAGTACAGTGAACTCATTCTCATGTTCAAGAAACCAATTTGAAATGATTCGAGCTTTGTGACATGGTGCATTATCCTGCTGGAAGTAGCCATCAGAGGATGGATACATGTTCTCATTCTGTTTACGCCAAATTCGGACTCTACCATTTGAATGTCTCAACAGAAATCGAGACTCATCAGACCAGGCAACATTTTTCCAGTCTTCAACAGTCCAATTTTGGTGAGCTCATGCAAATTGTAGCCTCTTTTTCCTATTTGTAGTGGAGATGAGTGGTACCCGGTGGGGTCTTCTGCTGTTGTAGCCCATCCGCCTCAAGGTTGTGCGTGTTGTGGCTTCACAAATGCTTTGCTGCATACCTCGGTTGTAACGAGTGGTTATTTCAGTCAACGTTGCACTTCTACCTCTAGCATCCACAAGGCATTTTTGCCCACAGGACTGCCGCATACTGGATGTTTTTCCCTTTTCACACCATTCTTTGTAAACCCTAGAAATGGTTGTGCGTGAAAATCCCAGTAACTGAGCAGATTGTGAAATACTCAGACCGGCCCGTCTGGCACCAACAATCATGCCACGCTCAAAATTGCTTAAATTACCTTTCTTTCCCATTCTGACATTCAGTTTGGAGTTCAGGAGATTGTCTTGACCAGGACCACACCCCTAAATGCATTGAAGCAACTGCCATGTGATTGGTTGACTAGATAATTGCATTAATGAGAGATAGAACAGGTGTTCCTAATAATTCTTTAGGTGAGTGTATATTATGGGTAACAGGACAAACCTGATAATAACCAAGATGTGAAAAATTGGCACTCGCCTAACAATAAAAATGTATGGAACAGATAGACTAACAGGAATGGTGCAGGTATTTAAAGGTATCTCTGGGGTGACAGAGGTTGGGAGGCTGGGTAGATAGAAAATCTATCCCTATCCGACCCTAACGGTAATCTCTGCCCAGGGATGCCTCCTGATATTGGAGGCACCCTGTCCCCCGTGCCTAGACCCTGAAAAACACCCTGTTAAGACCCTACATAGAAGTACATACCCGATGTGTATATACTACATAACAAAACGGATTTAAATATACAGATAATCTGGGATATAACGACCTCGACACGTTTCATCCGCAACTTGCGGTTCATCAGGGGGTGATCAATAAAGAAACTCGTAGGGATAGAGCAATAGATAAGAGATTAAGATACTTAGCTCTCTGGAGTTAGGCTACTTTCACACTAGCGTTCGGAGCGGGTCCGTCTGATGTTTCATCAGACGGATCGGCTCCTATAATGCAGACGTTTGCATCCGTTCAGAACGGATCCGTCTGCATTATAACTTAGAAAAATTTCTAAGTGTGAAAGTAGCCTGAGCGGATCCGTT